>NW_017152138.1:277969-442588 GCF_001652005.2 Ceratina calcarata
TTCACTAAGAGTGCCAACACCCATAAATAAGGCTGTAGTTTATTATCTTGTATGAGTTTCTTATTAGTGTCGCGTGTTTTTCTCTTTATCGCGTAAAGGAGTCTTATAATAATATAAGTTTACCAGATGATCCCGTTATATCCATGGCTTTTAAGTTTCTGGCTTTAATTACGGTCACTGTTAGCCGTCCGGCCGTTGGGAGATAGCAAAGCGAAAGCATCAATTTTCCCAAGTCCTTCCCTTTGTCCTATAAGAAGAAACGAAAACAAGTTCAATTTATAAAACCATTACCAAAGAAATGTTGAGGGAGAGATTGAAGAGGATAATCTAAAAACTAAGAGGCTTTGGCTATCCAAGACGAAGTGAATTTAAAGTTCTCGGATACTGCTTTCTAAGCAGAAAAATACCATTATGCAATAACTACAAACAAACTCTTCTCAGGGATCCTTGACGAAAGAAAATTATTTCATTAAAGAATTAAGTACCTGCGTAGCACATAGAATATCCATCGTGTATTCCACTTCTTGGTCAAGGTCGGTGCAATCCAATAACTCCCTCAGCACCACCTGTCCGATCAGATCGTTTCGAGAGAATCGATCGAAATCGTAAACCGAGAATTGGAGATACTGATGTCTCAGCTCCTCGAATGAAACGCTGAAAACAAACGCTGGTTAATTCAGTGCTGTTTTTACATTTGATCAAGTCCGCTAACCTGAATATGAAGGTTTCATTGAATACGGGATTTAAATTTTTTCGATGCACCTTCGTCTGATACTTCTTTTTCCGGTCCGGCAAGAGGTACACCTTCACATAGGGATCGCTGCTACCAGTCACGTCCTTCACTGGCAGCTCTCTTGCTTCCAAGATCTATAAATAACATTCTTTCTCCAGTTTGCAACAACAGTTGACAACCGTCATGACGACAATTTGTAACTCCCATTATCTCTGCCATAAATTAATGTACAATATTGAGATAATAACAGAATTACGGACGGTTTTCACGTCAGTCTGTGATACTGATAATATGACTCCGCCGATGTACCTACAAACGCTGCATTAAATATGCTGATCAACGATTTTAGATTCTTTGAAATTGGAATTCAATCATAAATTGTATGTGGTGTAAATGAATTTACTCAGCTTCGTAATACTTAAATAATGATATCTACAATATGAATAATTAATCTTTCTCCTTTTCCACGGCGCGATAATGTTGCTAATCTTTCTGCCATACAAATGTGATGCTGCTTAATCCCAAACGTTATCATAATCTCACTGCCTTGAAAGGGTTGTACGACGGAAAAGCATAATTCTATTGCAGGTTGACCTCGTTCCCTTATTTATGAGCTACCATGTCCCAGCTAGACTTATGAACGAGTCTGGTTACATGGTCCGCATACATTCAGCTGCGTTTTTCCAGGCAACGATGTCATATGAGTTTTTTTTCTTAGAACGTATTTAATTACATGTACAGAAAAATTAAAACGAAATATTGTGTGTATTAGACAATCCTCGGCAAGTGGTAATCAAACCGAAATTACGTTATTCAATAGTGCACGCTAAATACGGCGGTGGTATATTTGCGAGCATTTTCTAATAACATCGTGTTACAAAACGCTTCTCACTTGGACAGTCAATTCCAACTGCTCGTGATGACGTTTTTCCTATTATTGTCAATGGCAGTAATTAACGTCGTTGTACACGTAAATATAACATTAGATATTAATACAAGATCACTTTGAGATACTTAACGTGGCAGCATCTTGATTCATAGGGAAATTCAGATGGACATAATCGAGATATTATCGATTTAAGAAATGATCAAACTCACTTTAACTACCAGCCCCTCCATTTCCTTATCATATCGTAAGGCGAAATGCAGCTTCCCGGCGTACTCCATCTCCACGGTGCTCGAGCTTTCCGCGTCCTCTTGGCCCATCTCCTTCTTGTAAAGTTCTGGCTGCAAACGTGAATGTATACACGGCTAAAACTTTGAATGAACTGAATTTGCTAGTTTCGGTTTGTTGTTTGGAATTGTGATACGATGGTATTTCATTTTCGCTACGGCAAATTCTTTCACCACGTTTGTGAACAGATTAGGAATTATAAAACCTAGTAATGTAAGTTTAGATACTTTGACAATGCTGTTTATCGCTCTTTAATTTTTAATTTAAATTAACATCTGCTAAGGTTCTGAACTGTTCAAGAAATGGGGTGGTTTTTTACACGCTTATTTTAAAAGTAAAAACGTAGGGCGTAATTTCCTCTCGTATAAAAAAAACATAGTAAAAGAAGTCGTACGATACATTTATCTATGGGTACCTTAATTAATCCAAGACTGGAGTCGCTGCGTTTATCCAGGCTGCAGATGCTAAACATGATTGGCAAGTCGGTGAGTCGATGAGAAAGTTGCCTCTGAAAGCTCTGATGTCTCATCGGAACAATGGGCAAAGTTGTCTGACGCAGCACCTATAAAAAAGTCATACCCTGATATGTCCATCGCGTCCGTATACAATGTGTACTTCAGGAGTTTATCCCGGAAGTCAGCCGCCCCTTTGTTAACTCTTTGGCTGCGAACTTTCTTCCGCTCAGTTCTGCTACATGAAATTTTGATTCGCCTATTTCGCAAGCGTAGCAGATGAACCGGGCAACGAAGAATAAATAATTTCTATTAATAAAATACGGCAAGCGAAAAGGAAGTAGAAAGAAAGGATGCAAAATTAAGGTTCAATTAAGTTAAATCAAGTGTTCTACAACTCGATCAAATCTTAATACAATTTGGAGAGACTAAATTGAAATCGACATCTAAAATCATAAAATCTCTTTGAAATTCCTTCTATATTACATACATTCAATATTACATATGTATTACATACGTATATTTAGAATTTACTTTCTTTAAGACGGTTGCTCTTATATTTTTTTAAACTTATTCATATTAAACTCCCATCACATAAGAAACGTGACGATGAATTCATTCCTTTGGGATCGTACCTTTTTACTGTCCTTTGATTCTTGAACATATTCGTGAGTAACCGGTTCTGATTGAAGATCGGGTAGGGAATGACTGATGCGTATAGCGTTCTGCTGTGATAAGTCACTTTCAGCGTCTTTCTCCTTCATGCTCCGTTTCATCCTCATTAACCATCGCCAAGTGGAAGAACATTGGAAGCTCACCGCAGCTAGTAGCAATAGAGCCAACATTGCTACGCCTGTTCCTATCAGCAATTGATACGGGAACGTTTCCGACCATTCTTCTATGAACAGATTTGTAGAAAATACAGATAGTTTATAGAATTTCTAGCAGTCGATTAAAGGCAATAAATGTAAACTGAACAATTTATCTAGAGAAATACATTAATAATAAGTATTATTCATATTCTTTCTCTCGAACGCGTTAATTAAATTACGAACAATTGAGATAGAGTATTGGAGTTTAAAATTTAAATCGAAAACCGGAAATGTTTCATCATCCCGGATTAGATACACGAGAACAGAAATTAGTGTGTTCGTCAAATTGAATAAGCCTCTAACTCCTATTTCGTAGCGATTTGCAATAGCGGGATATTTGCACCATCCATCACCCCAAATTGCGTTACTTGCTGCGTGTTCCAAGGCTTATCTTTAATCCTGTCAAGATTTGAGTTCTACATCTGAATTTGAATGATTTTGATAAACACAAGGATATATTTAAAACCCAATGTTTTACATACATCTATTCTTTACCGACAATTTTCAAAGCCGATGTTCTTAACTAAAAATTTCCTATTATCAATTTTTTGTAAATGAACATGAAGGACAGTCTTTGGGAGGAAGAGCGTGGAACATTTTTTGCCTTCGAAGCTTGCAATATGCCGCACGGCTAGTCATTTTTGCTAGTTGATGGTGCTTAATACCTACTTAATTAAAGTAAAAATTATCAGACAGCTTGGCTAACGTTACAAAAGGAGCATGCAAATGAAAACTAACGTTCCGTGTGAGATACACGTACGCCTGGATGATTAATGTAAATGTGGTATAGCACAGCTCACGAGAAAGCGAAAGCTGGATGGATCCTACGTTAAACGAGCACTGTGTTGCGTCTCGACTAATTGGAAGAGACACCGTTTTATCTTATGTGCTGCGTTTATCAACGCCTCTAACAACAGGGACTCGTCGGAGACAGTTGAATTCGCGCAATAATACACCGACCAAGTCGAATAATGTTTGCAAGACGAGTGTCTAATGGCCCGAGACTTTATTAGGTATTCGTGTGAGTGGGACTGTTTTAATGAGCAATCATTTTCCAACCGGATCCTTGAGGGTCGATGCCTTCGCGATTTAAGTTCGATTAATCAGCTGAGAATTCGTATTACAGATTGTACAAACTATTGTACAAATATTTTTATACTTTATCGCAATATCATTTTTCAATACTACATTCTCACTAACTAGTATTACAATTACAATTAAATGCTAGATCATCAACCTTCTGTCTTTAATGCGCAAGGGATCGTTTTAACTTAATGGATGAAAACATGCGAACTGAAAATTTAGGATAACTACAAATTGCCACGAAATGGAATCCACGCCCAAATAGTTAATGCACGAAACGAAGGAGTGCCCGCTCGATTTAGCGTATTATTTTTAGATTAATATTTCGTTTTTATATTTGTTTTTATCACAGTAAAATCTGTGGATTAGAATTTTAACTTTATTGATGTGCAACCATCTGTTGAATCAGTATCTATATTTCCCATATTAAATATGAATATACATATGTACATATATAATAATAATTTATACACGTATGTAGAAGCATTCCAAATGCTAAGAATTATCATTTCACTTCTCCTTTTCTCTTTTTATTATCTTTTCTTCGGTTCTGTTTCTTCCGCGGTTTCACTAATTATTTTTTCCTGTTTTTACTGGTTCGATTATAACGGATCAGCGATTGCGGTGCCACGCGCCAGAGGATCGCAAAAAAGACCTGCACAATCGAGTTCCTCCATCATTTTTATCGTTGCACGAAGTAACAGCGCTGATCGCGTGACGAAGATGATAACGGGCGAACCTTCGGTCGTAAACTCGATTTACGGCTTATTCGTTCGAGTGAGTCCGCGGTCTCGAATCGCCCACGCGTGCATCGCTTAAGTGATTGATGGTAAACCGGTGAATTATGCCCCGGGCCATTACGTGTCCCTTAATATTCGTTTGCCACCACGCGACTCGATTCGCTGTTGCATTTTTTAGTGACCGTAAACGTCCCCACCCACTGTGCGTCTTAAGATCTTCACTTCACTCCCGCACGATCGCACTTCTCCGCGGCGGGATATTTTATTTCAGTCAGCAGAAGCGAACAGGTGAATGGGAAACAGTGAATTCATTTCTTTGATTAATTTCTCTAGCTATTTCAATAATGGAGATTAGTGAGATGTGACCGTGCTTTAATTAGAGAAGAGGAAATCGTAAATATGTATTTGACTAATTTCCCGAAGCTATTCTCATTTAAAGATTTCAATCTATACACATCGAATTAGAATTATGAGATCTATAGAAGACATAAAACAATCAGAAGATCTGAATCTATTTAAAGAGATTATTTTTCAATCGTGATGTAAAGATATTATAAGGTTATTGTTTCCTGTTTAAAATGCTGATCCAAGCACTTGGACTAACAGGTATTCCATGCCGCGATTGGTTCTCAAACGATATTTTAATTTGACTCGCAGCTAGTCCACCTCCAATTCACCACGAATTTCCTACTGTGCATTCCGTTCGGTTATCGATCACCATGGCTTTTTCTTTCTAAACGTCAGCCTTGGCCCTCGAATCCAAGTTGCGTGGGCGGCAAGGTTGTGCTGCTCACTCTCCGCGTTGCACATGTCTTCTACGACCATGGCACGAGCGAATTTTCAGCTCCTGCCTCCGTTTCTAATTAAGCGGAACGTGATATTCATGGGCTGTGGTAACAATCGATTTATTACAACTACAACGCAGCACATACTATTTCTGGAACCTGCTTTAGGACATAATCGGTGGCTATGTTAATTCCTGAAATATGTAGAAGGGACAGACGTAGGAAGATTTTAGGTAATATGACGCAGAGATTATGAAATAGATTTTAGGTGATGTGACGCAGCAGCAACAAGTAGACAATCAAACAGTAGCAACAAGTTGCTACTTATTGTTAGCACGAAGGCCAGAGTGTTTACTTTTCTATAAAACGCTGTAAAACACGTACAAGTCGGCATTATCATATTGCTGATGTAAACGTTATCAAGCACCATTATATGTTCATTCTTATTAGGTTACAATTAGACGCGTCTCAATTGAATTTAATGTCGATGCGACGTTGGACGCGATTCGGAAACGCGAACCACGTCGAGTCATCCATACAATTGAATACATTTGAAATACAGCGACACGCTTTTTATTTCCGCGTTCAACAAATCAATAACAGTGATAACGATGGAAACTCGTTCGCACGAGGGCAGTGAATCCCAAGGGTACAACTCGCGTAAATTAAAGACGGAATTCTTGGAAGACGTACCCGTCGAATCAGGCTTCAAGCCTGAACGTGTGTTTATTAATCACGTTGATAGTTATCACGGCAAAAAGCTGTTGGACGTAAGTACTTAACTACTAGGAGACGACTTCGTAATTTCCTCTGTCGATTTACATTTTCTTAAAAAACGTAATCTGAAGTGTTATAAGCTATGTAATCATGGTGGTAAAATATATAATTACGATACGCTATCTAGGTTACTAATAAATGTCAATGTCGTTCTTGAGAAAAAAAATTCATTTTGTACAGGGCGTTACAAGCAGGGGTTGGGAAGGTCCTGAAAATAACTGTTCCAAACTGTTATTCATAATACATATATCAGCTCTGATCGAAGCAGTTACGGAGTGTTATTCACTTATATGGGTTTAGGTTTCGGTTCTTCAAAACCGATATATCTACGTGTTAATGTCTGCTACATGAAAATTGAAAAGACCAGTTAAAATAGTCTTATAAAATTTAAGGTATCGGTAGGATCAAAATACAGAACCGGAGAGTATCAGTTATAGAATCGATATGTTATCGGTTCCGAAGTAGCAAAATCAAAACCGAAGTCAGGACCGACGTATCTATTAATAGTCACAGCAATTTTTCGGATCTCTATAACTGCTTTCAACTCCTGGTTACAGGTAGCTAGTACTTGTCGTTGCTCATCAAAGTCATAGACTGATAAAGCTCTTCATATTTCAAGATTTAATAATAGTATTCGAACAAATAAAAATAATTGAAATAAATTCGGAAAAGGTCTGACGCAAATAATAAAGAATTTCTCCCAGTGCCTTTTATCCGCACCCCACAGTATCGATTTCATATTAATTCCGGCACATCCTCTTTAAACATCCTTCGGGTAAAATCTTTTTTTAACGATTGAATGCAGCGTTGATGCTTTCTTACCTGGTAGGATAGGTGGCTGCAAATTACAGGCAAATTGCGTGTTGAACGAATCCGCGGTCGCGTTGATCGATAGTTCGTTGATTACGTTGCCATAACGCAAATTTAGTTTCTCTCGGCTTTATTGCCGTAACCAACAGCGGGATACGTGTAATTCCCGCGACTTGATACCGCAAGGACCAAAGCAACGAAGTAATTTCGACAAACACATATACATTTAATAATTATACATATATCACTGTCTTGATGAGAAGTTAAAATATTGCTAAAACGCCTTTCCTGTTGGATGAAAGATCTTAAATTACATAAGATTGATGGCGTAAAATCGTCGTACTTCTATGCAATCAGTAAAGGAGTAAAATTATATTTTTTTTAATTCTATTCCCGCATTAAAAAAATGAATCTACGTTCTGAACAAGACCGTCCTACGTTCGCGACTAAAAATAAAGCGATCAATTAGCTTATGAAAATGGATCGTATCAAACGCACTGCAATTATTTCTTACGTACAAATCACTAAAGAAAAAAATTACTTTCTCATACGCTTAACGTATCAACGTCAAAAAGATTTTAATTATTACTTAATCCAGAATAACGCGTCATAATTTGGTTTCCTTTGTTAGCGTAAATTATCCGTCACTCTTTAAAAAAAGGAACAGTAAATTGACCATTGTTCTTGGGCTATACGGTGTTGCATTTATTTAAATCACTATTCATGATGTGACAGATCCTTTTATAATTTAGTTTGAGCGATGGCTCGGTAGAAAGTTGCATGAGAGAAATGGAAATCTAATTTCCCGACAGGAACTTGATGTTCGGAAACGGAAAATCGGTTCACCGACGAAGAATCGTAATTAGACACCGCTTTGATCGACCAGATTTAATCGTTATTAAAGATTGTGCCTACGTTTACCGGAAATTACCCTTTCAATCCCACGCACTAAAACGTTCTTGGCACTATGAAGCTCTTTGACGGAAGCTCTGCCCACAAAACGGAGAGATATTGATACGGGAAATGTGTTATACTGAATTGTAAAGAGAAACGGGGTGCGGCTTTATGAAAAAAAATCAGTTGTTACTAGATTTCTGCCGAGGGAGAGAAAAGACTATATTCTCGTGTCTAAAAAACTATTGAGAAAGATATTAATATTCTGTACATAAAATCTATGTCAAATTTCATAAATTCCATATAGCAGAATGTTCTACCTAAAATTCAGAGAATTCGTCGACATACATTCTCGTCCAAAAGTATTAGGACCCTCACAGAATTTGATAGGAAATCTGGAAAGTCGTTAAGAGACGATAAAAATCTTTGTGACTTATAATTAAATTTGTCAGGATTGAGACATTAATATATTTTTTATGAAGTTTTTTCCTTTCAGTTTCTGTCAGATCGTACCTACGTCAATCCTCAAAGCGATGACTTCGGTGAAGAGGAAGAAGAGGATATCGAAGACGAGGAAGAGGAAACAGAAGTCGAGCCGAAAGAAGCCAAGAAAGGTGACGTGAAGTTTCCTGATTTTGTGGATTCTCCGAAAAAGTACGAAGTGATCGGGACTCTCTCGGATCAGGAGGTAAGAGTATTCAGGTTCCATTTTGAAGTGATTAACGCTCTGCTGGTTTCTACCGCCAATTCATCCTCGTTCATTGTTCCGAAACACGGGATTTTTTCTCGGTCAATTTATTTTTCTGTACAGCGTCCCAACTGAATGAACCGTTTTACTCTCGCAGCGAACGCGAAACAATGCCAAACGACCAATTTTGTATATTCATTTATCTTTTTTTCTTGTTCAATGACAATCTCTCAAACCTGCGATCGTTCTCGAGATTTTCCAGTACGTCTGGAATTTCATTTTCTTTCAATTTCGGGTATCGCCTGACAGGTGTATGAGCATGTAAAATAGCCCAATATAAAATTAAACTCTATACAATTCGACGAAATGCTTGGAATAGAATTGAACGTTGTTGATGCTCCCTCGACGATGCTTCAATGCTGTCAGTGAGTTTATTCTCGCAGACGCAATTCTTCCTCTTCATCTGTTTTCTCATCAGGTTTTCCATTCAACTCTCTATTGTAACCCACGAATAGAATAGATTTATCCTTGGCCACAGTTCGTTTTTATTACATTGAATCTCGTTCCGCGCCCGCAGCACTCCCCACCCGAGGACGTGGCTATGATTATAAAGGACACAAGCAATCGCGAGATGTTTCTGCAAAAGTTGATGAACTGCGGCATCGTGATATTCGACATCACACTGGATCGCAACCAGGTCGAGGAGGCTCGATGGGCGTTGAAATGTTAGTATCGAAGAATGTCGGCGTATCGAATCGTGTTAACCGTAACCCGACTCTTTATTTCACTGGGATATTTCAATTCAAATTCGATCTCGATTCGGAATTAGTTGCTCACATCTTGGCGTTTGCTTGGGATAATTATCCGACGTACTACGGGGAAACGTGAATTCTGCTTCGCAAGAGGGAGAAAACAGCTTCTTCCCAGGGGTAAATAAAGTACTTGAAATATATGAAAGCGGAGTAGAGAGACCGTGGATTCTAATTTTTTTCAAAGACAATGGGTCGTTAAAAGGTGCGCGCGGCTGGTCTTCGAGGAGGATGCTGTGTTCCATATAAAACGGAGATGTTTGCTCCCTTGCAATTTCTACGCGCTGACGCCCAGCTCTCAGCCTTGAACTCGCTCCTTTTTCTCGTCATTACATCTGGGATGATATCCTTTTTATCGGGATCGTATGCGTGGGTGTGTACGGAGCGTATCGGGATCCCTGGTCAACATGATTTTAATAGCGGTCCCAGGAGACTTAAGCTCTGGTGTTGACTGAAGGGATCATTTCTCGTGGCGAACAAAGCGTACTAAAATATTTTAAGACGGCACAGCGATTTTTACTCGAAATCCATAAAAGCGACGGTTAGAATCTTTAATACTCCCCTGCTGCAATTTTATCTCTATAAACATGTTCGCGTTGCGGTAAACGTATAGATGAGCCGCTTAACGTAAAAGTGGTGTACCTCAAAAGAGTTAATCTCGAGCTAATAATAAGTCCGTTAAAACTTTTATAAGTAATCACAGATCTTACAGGAAACAATTGTCGAATTGTTCCTGAAGACAATAAGACCCGTTTTGTTTTGAAAAAATCGTTGAAAACATAAGCGTTACTCGCAAAACTTCGGTGTGTCTAATCCAAAGTGCTAACAATAAGATGTAGCGCTCTTTCATACCCAAAAACAGGCTTTGCCACAGGATTACCATGTTTCGATGTTTTCTAGAAGTTTTCACACGCTCGCTCTAGTTCTGACTCACCCCTCTCTAAGGGGATACATACGTGACCAGCGTACGTCAATGACGTATTAAAGAATCACTGAAATCGGAGAGTTTATCTGTACATTTTCTCCTGTGCTACTCCAATGTATTTCATAAATCCAGCAAAAAATTATCAGCCGTGCCGACTTCGCGTTTTGTTCGCCGTTTCCAGCTATCGTTCAAGAGTTGGAAAAGAGGGAACAAATATCGCCGAAGGCCTTTAGACGTAACAACGAAGTGCGTTATTTCATTTTGATATCGACCTTGATGACTTGGGCCAACACGAAACCCCTAAGCCCGGATGAACCGGATTTACCATTCACGGAAGAGGACTACCGAAAGCGGAAACCTCATCCGAACTTCAAGGATCATATTCAATGCGAGAAGGAAGTGGTGGTAACAAAGAAGAAGACGAAATTAAAGGATAAACTGAAAACGTTGGTACTCTGTTGCGGAATAACTTATGGCGATGAGCAAGGCCCCCTGCATCATTTGTTCAAAATGGCGTGGCATAATGCTCCATTTCTACCGATTTTTGGAAAAGGAACTAATAAAATTCCCTTGCTGCACGTTCGCGATCTATCCAGGTGAGTGTAAAACAATTTACACGAGTGCCCACGATTCTGATTCATGAAATATGAATTTAATTCTAGTGAAATAAGATACGATATACATTCCTTGAAAATATGATATAAAGATTTATTAGCTATGTATAATACTGTAATTTTTAACGATGCATAGCGTAATACTAGATGTGCTTCAAAGTTGGCCTGCGCTGCGATATATTGTGGCTACAGAGCAGGAACCAATTTCACAAGCTGCCATCGTCAAGGTATCGTGTAGAAAAATCTTTATCGTAAATTCTAATTACACGTGTATTTTGAATGCTTGTCTTCTATGTTACCTTTGTACGAAGTTCTTCCTTTGTACAAGTTGATCCATTGACAATTCCTTCCACCCCAGTTACTTTCTTTTTAAAGACTCAAATTCTTTTGCACTTCTTACGCACTTACTTTCCGTGTGATGATGTGATTGATTAAATGTCAAGGAGTTACAGCTTCATAACTGTTCACTCTCAGTGTTTGGTTCGGAATTTAATAGTCTATCACACGACTGTTAATAGAGGTAGAGTAACTGATAGCCTGAGAGTTTAACGTGTTAATAGGTAGCAGATGCTATCGGAATGGATATGGCTTGTTCACACAAATTAGCTGTGATCAGCTTGAGTAATAATCATTTAAGGCAATTATTTTTTAGAGTGTTTCATGATTATCTCTGGTGAGTTTAATTTTCTAATTAAAAACTGACTGGGATAATAAAACAAATTACAACGATTATAAAACTTTGCCTCAACTCATATATTTGAGCGTTCTTCTTGTTACGAAACTTTACTTTGCCAAGAGCCAAGATGGGGATACTGTTTATATGTAGATACTCATTATAAAAAGAGGAAAAATAAGAATATGAATTCCAGCGATGCATTATTGGAACGTACATGAACTCGTTTCGCAGAAAATCAGTAGGGCATTAACTACTGGCAAGGTGAAAAAAATCGCAGAGGAAGAAGCTTTTCTATTACCGGAAATCACGCAAGAATACTACGACCTGATGACGATGAATTTAATCATGGACCCGGTGTACATTACGGATAGAATATCGTGGCACAGTGACACTCCATTCGCTGACAGCATTAATGAGATTGTGAAGGCGTACAAAACAGCTCGGAATCTTCAGCCTGTGAAGATAATTGTACTGGGACCTCCGGCATCCGGGAAAACCAAGGTCGCCCGTTATCTTGCCGATCATTATCAGATACCTTACGTTCACGTCAAATCACTGATACAGGACACAATCGAAGAACTAGTTAGTACAGATGGCTTAAAACAGAGTATTAAGTGTAAGAACGTATTTAATTGAATATTCATTTCGAACAGTCAAAGGAAATCGAGGAGGTCACTGCAGCTGAGAAAAAAGGAGAAGGTGAGGTGGACGCGGAGGACGAGGAGGATGTCGAAGACGAGGAAGAAGAGGAAGAAACCACACGTCTGGAGGAAATGCAGGAACTGTTGGATGAAATCGAACGAAACATGCAAAGGACTAACGGTCGTCTCGAGGACGTCCTTGTGAATAAGTTAGTTCAACTTGATGGTTATTTGATCCTTCCAGAGCGGTTTTGATTACATAATTTGCATACACATTTCCTGCTCTAAATTGAATCGGTAATCAAATCGAACCTTAAGGAGCTAGGGTAGTCACGTATAGAATCGAATGGCGTGAACCCATATTTTTGGCCAAATAAGTGGATAACAGTGACGCTCTGCCTTATCGCCCCTCTGGAGTCTTGAATTTGGTAATGACTCGGTTCGTTCCTTGTTGCGGACAATGTTGAGGCAATCGTTCATCCGCATGCAATATGATTTATTGACTAGGGTAATTCGTGGTCATCGCACGACAATTCGTGCCATAATTCCGCTTTAAAGATTGACTCGCCGCAGAACTTACACACACACACATACGTGAGAAATTTAATTTCGAGGTGGGGTACACGTGATATTTGTATTAATAGGCACCTGTTATCGACCCACACGATGCAGTGACACCGCGTTTTCATCAACCTGCCTCGCGGAGCTTCTGTTCTACGTAGAGCCACGCAAACAGTTTCCGGCTAATATCGCGTTTCTACGTACATCATATGTGTTGCGTGTTATTTTCAGAGGGACGAAATTTCGTGGTCAGCATACGCGTAACATGTGCAAAATACCGGCATTGAATTTTAAGCTAAACTATTCATTAAACTGAGGTGCAAGTATATCAAATTAACCAACGTGAAACATATGCAGAAATGTTTGCCACGTGTTCACTGCAATTCCACTAATTCTAATGATACCTTAATCTTTCTTCTGCTTTAACGATGTGATATATATACACATGTATATGTATAACAGCAACTATGGAATACATAAAGAGTAGTTAAATTGAAGGGTTCAAAATGCAAGATCGTGCTGAATCATTAGCATGTTTTGACAAAACCCTTTTCACTGATTGCGTACCATTATTCTATTTCAATGACGACAAGACTCTCGAATTGGTAAATCCTGGATATATACTGGCTGTGTCTATTGTGCCACTTAAGGGTTCACTGACATTCCGGTGAAGCGCGATTGTAGATATATATAGATATGCGCTTAATCGCATTTCTACATATGCAACGCACGCCGCATTGTCTCTTGTAAGGATGCTTCAAGCACACAATGGTGTTTATACGCCCCTGTAGTGGTCCTTTGGCTTTTCAACATCCATTCTGAGAATGACTGCTCTCTTATTGTCATGACATGCCATTCTTTGTGCACAGCAGTTTAATAAATTTTTATGGACCTGAAATATCTGCTTGCTCGTGATCGAAATTGATCGTAATTTATATTATTTCATTTCTTCACGCATTTCGTTGAATATTCGTAACAGTTTTCAATAATTGTTACTAATCCATTGAATGGGCTATACATCAAATATTAATAAACGTCTCAGCATAGAGTTAATAAGCAAAATGACCTCGTTGCGTATATCATTATCGTAACTATTTCAACCGTAATTGTCGTCTTTTGTGATTTCCGAATTCTAAAACTAATCGCCTAGAGTTAACATCGTCGATCGTACAATGCACCTAATTATATAATCTTGGCATAGATTGTTTTTCAGAAAGTTGCGTTCGAAAGAGGTTTCGAATCAAGGCTACATTATGGACGGTTATCCAAAGACATTAGAACAAGCCAGAGAACTGTTCGGCGGGGAAAATTTGGCCGGCGTAGACGAGGAAGTGGATGAAGAGACTGAAATTGATACGGTGGACACTATTATGCCCGAGCTGGTCGTATCGTTGGAGGCGCGTGACGAGTTTTTGAAAGAAAGGATTATTCATCGGCCCGAGAGGGAGATTCAGGGCACTCATTACACGGAAGAGCACATGGTGCGTCGTTTGAAGGAGTACAGGTAATGCTAGCAAACATGTTGTTTCTCGGGTTCGATGTCGCTACGTCGTATCGATAAAGCGAGATCGCACGACTATTGTGTATTAATTAAATCCGAAGGTATCGCAGATTTACCTCATTCAATTAATACAACTTCAGCAATTATTTGCAAATAAAAGTTTTTTTTAATTTCTCGAATATATGATTACTGTTCAATGGTAATCGTATGAAATTAACAAACAATTGTGTAGATACTAAATTTAACATCAGCGTATGCATTCAAAGCACGTACAATTCTCTGATTACGCGTATTAAATTCATAATAAACGACGGAAAATGAGATGAAATAAAGCAATTAGAGATGTTATTGAGTCAGTATCAATAACAGAGCATTGAATTCCTTGACGAAGAAAGGAAAACGAAAATTATTATAAAACAAAGCGATTGTTACGAACAAAAATAATTTTCTACTTTAAAAGACGTCCAGAATCACATTTATTCCGCGAGATATTAAATACACCAATATTGCGGTGCATTTAAGTAGTATTTTGTAAGATACCGAGGATTTTATAGGTTTCTCCGATAATATCCTTTACCGTAGAAAGAGGAATACGGACGACAATACGCCGTTGCAGTTTTTCGACGAGATAGAAATCCATCCGCTCATCATCGATGTGGAAGATGACGTATGTCCTGACATGTTCCCTACAATTTATCAATGTCTCCAGAGAATTGGTCTACCGCGAAACTATGGTAACAAATGCCTTTGGCGTAACCAAATTCATCGTTCATCACCCAGTCGTCTAAGGGGAAGTCTCTTTCATCATCGAGACATTCGAATCTTTTACTTACAAGACGCGTGCACAAATTCAGTAAAATTTTGCCTTACCTGTACGAGAAGTTATGCGATATTTTGATGCGAAACGAGAAGCTTGCAGATGTTTCGTTGTTGGAAAATCTAACAAAAAATATGCAAACCATGTCCTGTCGTAATGATACAGTACATATACTTCGAAAATGGTTTGTTGCAGCATGAAATATATTCATTACGCAAACTCTCTCGTTGCTCTAAATTTATCTAAATATGATTTTAAACTTGTCATTCAATTTACATTCTATCTTTAAATCCACGTTTAAAGGTAATAGCCATTTTCGTATTCGTTGATTTTAAAATACATTAGATTTGACAAAAATTCTCAACGCACCGTTCGTCTCATAAGGCTTGACTGCGGAGGAAGCAATGGACGCCCGAAAGCTCGCCGAGAAGGAAGCGAGCGAAGCGGAAACAGCCGCCAAGCTGCAAGCGGAAAGGGAATTCCTGGAACGTAAGCGGCTACGCGAGGAGAAGATGGAGGAATGGGTAGGAATTAATTGCTTTCAATTGACAATGGGAGAGAGAATAAACATAAGAAACGTAGAAGCGTATTACAGATGCTGGGAGTTTAATAATACAATTCTTCAGATAATTTATTTTTACAAAAGCTGTTATACCACTTTGAACCACTGTGTAATAGACTGCTTCTTTGATTTCACGTGCTTTTCCTATCGTCCATTTTAAAAACAAAAGAGTAACAAAGGAGATTCGTGGGGAAAGAGAATTATCGAACGTAATCAGCGAATTATGATATTTTTCTACAGCTTCTTATATTTCCTTCGTACTTTCATCTCTCTGTTTATGAAATGCGTATGCCTTTATCGCGATAAAACTCGACGGATATCGAGAAATCGCTATACTGTGAAAACAGGAAGCGACAGAACAATTCAATAACTTTAAATGAAAATGACGAACCAAGAATCGGTTAGAATATACGAAATAGAACTGCTTTTATCTAGAAATATTTACAGGGTATTGATATTTCATATTGAAATGATAATATTCTTCTGTCATACCTTTCGTGATAATTTAATTTTGCATTAATTTGTCTAAGGGAAACAGACATATGTAGCTGTAAACGCACCTTATTAATAATACATGATTGGTATGGAACATGTTAAACATTCCGGAGAATACGCCATTGCGAGCGTAATATCTTTTTTAGAAACTGTTATCGGAAAACGCAAATTATCGGTTTGTAATTCTAATGAGTACGTATGAGAAATCGAAAACGAACCGTCGCATAAATCACGTATCAGCACAGACACGAGCTTAATGATTGATTCTGGTGAAACGTTAACGATATCGTTATTTGGGTACGAGTTCGTGGTTGTGCTTTGTTCGTGTGGTGGCTCTTATGCGAAATTAATTAACAAAAGCGTACAATATTTTTAATGAAAATTCTCTGGATTTGCTATTATTTTCCTTTCGTGTATCAGATGATTTTAATTTTCGAGCATATTCATTCCAAAGGAAACAATTATGTTTGGAATGAGAATTCTTATTCTTGCAGACGCAGCTCATGGAGAAATTGATAGAAGAAGAGGAAGAGAAACTGTGCATAGCTGGTCTACCTTTGCGCCACTACTTAGTGAAGTACGTGTTCCCAACGTTGACAAAAGGACTGATCGAAGTTGCGAACCTCCGACCGGACGACCCAGTCGACTTTCTCGTGAGTTGAAAACGGTACCTATTGTTTTGTCTCTGGGGAATGCATATGATGTTTCGCGGTAATGATCTGGCAAAGTTCTTTCTTACCATTGCTCCATCTCCCGTACTGTTCCGCTTCCCCTTCGGCGGTTTTAAGGGGAAAGGAAACAATAGACGCAATTGAACGGAAATGTGGAATCGTGCTCCATGGACCTCTGATTGGGTCATCTTCAATTGCAAGGTTCAAGTTCATTTACTTAAAAAAAGAATAGAAGTGAGAGCTAAATTGATACGAGATTGCTCCTACATAAGTAGACAATAAATTATATGGATTATTTTGACGTTTATAGACTGGGTGGAAAAAATACGACATGCGTATCCGTCCACTGTTTGCGTTGAGAGACACCGCGCACCGTGCCGTATCGATTAGCTTTTCTTTTATGTAAGACAAACGGAGAGGGGTACGGTCAAAGGGAAAGAGTGATATATAGTCGAGGTAAATTCCCATTACCTTCGACGCTTCCTGGGTTACCAACGATTCAAGTTTCGCGCTTCGACTCGCGACACGTCCTTCGTATTACCCTTCTTCCGAGATGATGCTTCGCGTAACGAATCGATTCTTTTGCGGACCATCATGCCTTCATACGATCAAAGCTTAACGAGTATTGTTGTTAAAGGACACAACTCTCCTCATATCATTGAGTCCGGGATTATACAGATTCCACCTTGAACCCACTTCAAGATGTTATAAGGTGTTTGAGGCAGATGATTTTTATGCAAATTACTAATACAAGATAGTAATAAATAGTATCCGCTATTTTCTTTTTGTAATTTTATTAAAAAAAATAATAAGTCCGTGAATATTAATGTTTTTTTTATTTGAAATATCAGTCTTGATGTCTTCCTTTAATAGACTCCAGTAAGATTCGGAAATTGTTTTTCATAAAATTCCAATATCACTAAACAATTGCAATTTCATGATTAAACGTGAAGATGTTTATCGATTTGAGGAAGAAAATCATAACAGGAAAAATTGAAACCGCGCGCACACAAATGTCATGCTCTGGCGACAAATGATGCTCTCGTACCGCAGGTGCTCGTATTTTATGAATAATCGACGTAATATTGTAGAGAGCATTTATCATTTGCTTCAACAGTTCTCCTGTGTACGATCAAACACGACGGGACAATTTTTTTTTGCTAGTAAAATCCAAATAGAAATCAAGTGTATAATTATTGTTGGTATGTAGTAAAGTTAAATGAAAAATATTTAAAATATTACTCGGTATTTAATAACACGAGATTAATCGCTAGAAATTATGTCGGTGTACAGCAAATATGCGTGAGATATGTTTAATATGTTACAGTTCAGAAACAATGCTTCTGATACAAAGCAAACTTGTCGGACGTTCATAATATACGACATACTTGCAAACTGACTTTACTGAACAATGTGTGTCGCTCTTTGTTCAGTCTTATGAAAGCTAACATATGTACATATGCATACGTATATATGTATGTATGTCTATAATACAGGTGGCGTGCATCTTATAAGAAAAGGAATTTATCGATTAGATTAGACACTGTTCAGGATTTAAATATTACTTTTCATGAAAAGATTCATCTAATAGATTAACGTATCCAGGCCTTTTTCTTTCTTTCTGATATAAACTATTTACTGTTATACGTTACTTTAATAAGTTAACTTTTGCTTGCTTCGCTGCTAACTTGCGATATTATCAAGTAAATGGAATTATAATGAAAAAGAAGTTTGTTCGACGGTTCAATCGATCAATTTGTAAGACGAATTCCTGTTCCGCTTCGCAGCGTGTCCACGATATTGTTTCGCATATTTCAAATTCACAACAATCGTACGGTTAATTGCAGTAAAGGAAACCGTGATTACAATAATTATTCAGATATAAATCGATAATTTATTTTTGATGAAGAAAGTTCGAATTCCATAATTCAATTTTCCTCGCTTGGAATGTTCCTGCAAGAATTCGATCAACCTTAACTCGGCCTAGACATGCTAATACAATATCGACATTTAATTAACAATTGTTATGTTACGCTCAATTTCTATTCAAATCCAGCTTAACTACATTGAATCATCCTACACGAGTTCAGCGTGAAACAGTAGATTCGTAACGAAGTTTCTGCTTAGTTCTGCGGACAAATTACAATAGTATAAATAAACTTTAACCCGGAATTCCCGAGATATTATGTTGAAGCAGTTGCTAGCATCCATCGATAGCGAGAGATCTCGCAATATGGTGAGTTTTAATCGTAGACATGTTACGGTTTTAATAAGCAAACGTCTATCGTTTACAGCAACTAACTGCTACATATGTTTTCGTGTTGTACATGGGTTCATAGAGCCTATGTAGACAGATGGGAATTAATGAAAGGTCCAGGATGAATCCTTTGAATGACGCGTGACGCGAATTCAGATTATTATAGTAACAACGTGACAGCCAGTGAAACTGCGAATATCAGTCTCGTCGGATACCGTTTACATTTCCTAGATTGCATCGTCACGGAAATTGAACAACGTGAAAAGCGTGTTTCGCCTTCTTGGCCAGGTGAATCTTTAAGCAAGGATTCTCAATCATCTATTGTTTGTTATCTCTGGAGTACATATATGATACTTATATTAAATTTATTGCGTACGTGAAGGCGTTGAAGTTAAGTTAATCTAATTAGCATACTCAGTCGCACAGCTGCGTTGCATCGTTGTTCCGCAGTGACTACTTTAAATACGAGAATAGACTGTGGCGCGGCGGGATGGGCAGGAGCGCGCCTTACTTTCGAACTCAATGAAGCTTCTCAGACAATGTAATTTCCTTGCTCGTTTAATTACACTCGGTTAACACGATGGAAATTGAAAGCGAAAATGTAGGTTTTTAATAAATTGTAAGGACACAGTGAAATTTATAAATACCCGTACGTACATACGTTTCAGAATTGGGTAACTTTTATGAGTTTGGATTAACGAATTCATGTTTGTTTCGATATTAGGGAGATTAATATTAGAGATATTGCATGATGTGCAACATAATTTTCTTCACATTAACCGCTAACATTTATTAGCGAAATTACATATCGTTTCTACTGAGCAATTCATAATGCTGATAGTGATACATATCTAGGAACTGACATTGTACGTTATGAGCTAAAACATTTTCCTTCTTCGCGCATGTATGATCACGGATTAATTTAAGCCGGAACACAGAGAAAATTTTATGTAAATTAATGGAATTCTCATTACGTAACCTTGACATAACTTTAGCTTTGACCAATTTTCTGCGAACATTTCTCACATTCTCTTTTAGTAGCTTTTAATCTCTGCGCTTTCATTTTTATTTTCTGTTACGTCGGATTTTATAATATATTTCCGCGAAAGATGACTTAGAAGCAACTGAACGAAGTTATTAAGCGGAAGAGGAAAGATAAATATTAATACAGATATTTTGTCCTTAAATGGTTGTTTCTGCATTCAGCCTTGAAGAAAGTATGTTAATTTAGACAAGCTCTAACGACTTTCGAAAGTTGTTCAAACGAAGTTACGTTCATTAAGCGGTTATTATATAAACTTGCAAGGAGTCCCGCAGACGTATCAGGCATATTGATTTCTGCCTGTTCAAATAACTTTTACTCTTCTGCGACCTTGAACTGTTTCAAAGTTCCTTCGGGTTCATTGAATTCGTCTCTCTTTTCTATCTTTTAAACAGGCGAAATAACTACGTAATTTAATTGGTTTTTGAAAAATCAAAACAAACTCAGTTTGAGATAATCTGTACGAACAAGGAAAACGTTTCCCTCTTGCAGTGGCTTTGAATGAAAAACCAGTCAGAGATATACATACATACCTCTGTGCTTTCTTCCGCCGTTTAACAATTATTTCACGCAGCACTTATCTCGAAGCATAGATAGTCAGCCATTTATATGATAGACTCTATCGCACGAACGTATATTATTCAGGTATAGAAAAATTCTTCATTGTTAACAAAAATATTAAAAACCATTTCTTGAAGATTATAGTTTTTCAATGCAGGAACGTTGAGAAATGACTGCGTTAGCGTATATCGCAAATATAGCATTGAAAAGTGAAAACAATGTAACGCGGCCGGAATTGGGAAGTGGGTCAGAAACTTAAGGATCGACCCATTTTTAAGTGGGCCGCGTACGCATCATGTATTCGAAAAGAATATCGAGAGACACGTCCGCCCTGTTATATTCCGATTGGATACGCGTTGTATAAAGCATCCTACAGCTGTACCATTCCAGTTTCCCTCGTCAATAATAATACCCATCTGTTTTGTTCGGAATGAAATTGAATTTATTAAAAGCTTCTCGTATACATATTTCGATACACGTACAATCAAATTGAATTTATACGAATGACCTTCGAGTTCTATTTTTAATTTAAATAGATTTTTATTCCACTAACTTGTTAAGCTACAACTACCTAAATTTACAGTTATATGAAAGCAAACTTTTAATTTAATCCATCCGCTCTCAGGCTGAATACCTGTTCAAAGAGAATCCTGAGGGCAAGATGTTCGAGCCGGACTACACGGCGACAATGAGCTCGGTCTTGGACGTAATCGAGAAGTTCGGTGCCAACATTCTTCCAGAAGAGGAATTCAGCGACAAGGTAATGCAGCTTTTAAAACGAGATAGCAAGCTATCGGATGAGACGACGGACAGCAGTGAAATCGACGTGTGCACAAGCCGGAAGGTAACGACGTGTGTCACCCCATGTTTCACCTACGATGACACCGACTCGTATGAAAAAGAAGACGAGTCGACCTCCGAGCAGACGGAGGACTAACTAATTGTAAGTGAGAACGAATCGCAAGGCTCTATCGGCGGAACATAGCTGATTAACCAACGGATAAATAATTACTCTACACATAAGACGGAAACGACAGTGCAAAAATTTTATTCCTTGTTTTAGATTTATTTTTACATAGAAAATTACCAAACAGCCGGCTGTACTACGATTTTTGTGTATTTGTGCCAACCCTGAATTCCTGTGATCCGAATATAATAGTGCTCTTGTTGTTATTCCTCGCAGAAAGGAAAGGTAGAAAGTGCGGTGATTGTGCAATAGTGATTACGCACAGATTTCATGTACTATTTTCTGTTCATAATCTGCATGATACCTTGATTTTGTGTCGGAATGAAGCATTTGTATAAAATGATGAAAGGAAAACAATGAGTCACATTTCGTAACGTTGACAATCGTACTTCCTTATCATAGAAATGAAGTATTTGTGTTAATAAAGTAGTTACAGAAAGCGAAATTTAATGGTTTTAACGCTGTAGAAATGTGGAATTTTCTTTCGAAACAGTTTCAACAAGAGACAGCTGCCTCTTTTATAAAATCGTTTAAGCGATGGAACGCGTCGCCGTAAGCGAACAAGTATCCCAGGCGGCTTATACAGATAATTGCCGTGCCTACGCCCTGTTCTAGTTTTGTTTAATTGAAAATGAGAAAAATTGACCGGGAAAGGTTTATCCCCTACTGTATAATTATAATTGTTTCCTTTTTCTCTTCTGTTACACATACGAGCAACGAGAGAAAAGTAGAAATTTTACGGGCCATTTAATCCCTGCAGGATTATTTCAAAGATGAAGTGTACGTTTCTTAACACCGTAAGCTTTAGTAAGAATAAAGTAGCGTAAATTATTTAAATACATACACGGGATCATCGTGGTAACAGAAACAGTTTACGTAGTACCTTTATTTCGTTATGGCCGTAACTGCATATTTTCTGAGATAATTCTCACCGTATACTCATCCCTTTCATGGACGCTTCTGTGAGTAAAATAATAAAAGCATACAATATATTTGAAACCCAAAGACACATAATTTGTTCTGCTTGATTTAATCAGAATCGATCGTGAAATTTATAAAAATTCTAGAATGTTCGAATCGCAATGTAACAACATATAATTTCTTCTCTGAATAATTTTGCATTCGTGTGACAAAAATTTATTCTTCCCAATTATACATATACAATATGTAATTATTTTGTATATAAATATCATTGAAATATGTGAATAAATCGGAAGTAGAGAAACAATTGAAAGGATCGCGCGATTATGATCCGAATCGTTTAAACTGGATCCACTTTTTTAGAATGACCATCGCGTGCGTCAGGGGCGAGTGTGGTCCATGAAACGTAAAATAAACGTCGCGAGTCCTTGACCGTTCTACGCACACGCAGCAAAAGCTTGTTGGAAAATGGACCAATTTGTTTAAAGAGATCATACGATCCGCTAAGGTCCTATATTGATAACATTCATTTTGTTCAGAGAACGTGAAGTCAATATTGTGGCGCGCGAGGTAGTTTTTTCGTACTAGAAATATTAGGTTACTGTAGCCGTATATGAAGACTGAAAAAACGTTATCGCATGGATGAAAAGTCTGAAAACTGAAAGCAACACGTAAAGTCTATCACTGTTTCAGATTTGACAATTTTATTCCCGATCGGATTATTGGCTTTTAAACGCTGCCGTAAAATCGTACATATTGATTTAGGGAACAGTATGATGTAGATAGCGAGAAATGGAAAATATTCCCGATCCCTGCTGAACGCTTAAATAAATATACGACACTTGAATCGTGTGTGTTCCCGAGTCAAACAAGTTTTTGTAAACATCGAATATATTATGTTGAATAAATCTCGTTATATTAAAACAAATGGTAGGAAATGGCGTACCGATTTACTTTAAGAGCTGAGTTTCAACGAATCATAAATTTAAATGGATCAGAAAGCTGTTAGCGGTACAAGTTGATTTATCATTGTCATAATTACATATGTATAAATATTCCCATTTGAGAACGCGACCGCGCGTTAAAAATTTCTCGTTTCCAGAATGAATAGATACTACTTACTTTTCCCATCGAGATACAAGCGGCCTTGCGAGGCCAAGGACGATGCTATCACATTGTTCCTCGTCTTTAACATGACGTAGGTTTTGCTCCTTTCGCCGAGAGCTACTCGTACTGTGTACTATCGCGATTTACCGTTTGTTTCTCTTGAAAACAAACGGGAAATTGCTTTACATTGGGCAAGTAACAATGAAGCTACGCTTTCACGCATGTTTACGTGCCTTTACAAACTCGCAGGAATGCGTGTTTTTAAACCTATCGCTTAGACTTCACTGAGCATTCGAGATGAATCGATAAACACGCTCAGCTGTAAAAATGATAGACAAATTTTGCGAACAAAAATGATGTAATCTCCGTAGGGAATCACTATCGATCTTTTCTAGTGAACTAAATATAAATAGAATTGACAAATGCTAGTTTGAAAATAAATGCAACGCCTACGCTTTCTCGCGTATCGCCGTTTCGAAGTATGCCACGATGACATATTGCAAAAAAAGAACACACCGTCGAAATCGGAGGAATAACTTTATTTTTCTTCGAATAAAATATAATTGGAATGTTGGTATTACTGAATTCTATGAATTCGGGTATATATAACAAGCTTTGACGAATATTCCTCGATCCTTTTACATTTTTTACATTAAATCTTTATCCAAAGTACTCGTTTTATAAACCGAATGATAAGGCATAAAGGAATTGAATGTTATACAAAAATGTGATCAGGAATAGACTGCGGTTTTTTAATAGATTTACAGAAAAATTTACAGAAGCTTGAAAATTCTATAGTATTTCCTCTTCAACAAGCAAACGTTTCAATAACAAACAAAATAAGTTTGCTTAAATCAATCTACTAATCGATAAAATCGATCTCCAATCGCGTTTAAAAATAAAACCAACCTCCCCAATGCAATTGCGCGTCCCCGAATAGGACTGACAACGTTTAGCTCTAGCCGAACGCAAAATCGCAATCCGATAATCGACCTTAAGTCGATTAATTTACCGCCGAGAGTGCTTGAAAAGGATCGGATGGGAAATTGTGAATAATTTCATTGTCACCCCGGCGCACGACGTGACCCGACGCGACGCGACGTCTTGTACGATGAGTGAAGTATACATATACATAGTTGTAGCGCAGCCAGTATATCTGTATCTTCAAACACCTGTTAGCAGTTGCTCATGTGGGCGACTCGCAACATTACCTATAAATTCTCACTAGAATTAAGCACGAAAAGCCCGCTTCCTCTTTATGTTCCCGTGAACATTCTAATCGCGATGTCCCGTCACGACATAATATCTTTACTCGTGATTTTTCATACTCGACACAGACATTAGTCGTATAATTCTTACATCTTACAATCATAGTCGCCTATGAAACATAAACACATTTAAATAAGAAAAATTGTAAATAAACTCACCGGTATGACCCTGTACGGAGTAATTCGCCTCCTCGCTAGGGACCACGGTCTCCTCGAGTATGTTTTCCGAGGCGGTCTTCACGACACCCATGTCCGGTCCGATGCGTGACTAACGGAGGATCTGGTCGACGTGGTACGCGCTGCAAGCGGATGCGACAAAGTGATTATCTGGGCTTGATCGTGCCGCGTTGTCTGCCGCCGCTGGAATGCTGGGCGCCGCGCCGTTT
The DNA here is from genome assembly GCF_001652005.2 of Ceratina calcarata. Taxonomy (NCBI): domain Eukaryota; kingdom Metazoa; phylum Arthropoda; class Insecta; order Hymenoptera; family Apidae; genus Ceratina; species Ceratina calcarata. Next base: position 303,759 of record NW_017152138.1, read on the forward strand.
CGCCGACTTATTGCGTCTGCGTTCGCGCCTGCGTTCGCCAGCTTTTCCCTTGAAGCCCTCCATCCTGCTCTCTTCTTACCCTCCTTGACCCTCGCGTGCGTACATCCTACCCCCCACCCTCCCTAGTTCTTCCTGCCCCTCAACGTTCCTTGGCCGGCAACACGTTACGTACAGGATGGGGTAGCAAGGCGATACCTGAACCAGGGTGAATAAAGTGCAGGCAGGAGTGGTGAAGAAGGGGCTGATGGTATGCTGGACTAAGTTGCCTTGGCTCGGAACGTCTGATCACCATGAAAGCTTCCAATATACTGGCCGCATGAATGCATGTTATGACCCAAATAGGTAGCACATAGTGGCCCAAACTATTTTATAAAATGGGAGATTGTTTAATTTCTTATTTCAGATACGTGTTCCATTTTTGTGCCGCAGATATTTTTAACACGGTTTCAGATAATATTGAATAGACTAGCAGCACGAACAATCAACGATTACAAGTCAACGAATTAGTACGAGTATTTATTATTGCTTTCTACAAATTCGTTATACATATCTCTCTGGCGCTCGCTACAGGTAGGGCGGAGTGCGCCGGTTCGAACACAGCACAGGGGCAATGTCGAGCAACTGGGTCTCGGTGAAGGTCTCGGCTAGCGCAGCTACTCGTGTCCGATAATGCATCCTCTTTCCTCTCGCCTGACGCTTTTTCACCATCCCATCGTTTTTATACCTACCCTCAGCTCTCAGTAGATTCGTGTTTGATCTTCGCCTTTCGTTGCCCTGCCCCTCGATGGCGTGACATGACGGCACTGTCATTTTTGTGCTCAATATCGTCGTGTTTCGCAGGGTTGCAATTAATACGTATACGCGCGTGTGAACAATTATAGTACGTACATGTAGTACAAAGTTGGGGGTATTTTCAAGGAGGGATTATGCTTTACCTGCATAATCCTATTCGTAAACAGTTCGCGCCTCCCCTACGAGGCAGGGTTATTGGATCCGCTTGCAGCACGTGCATGTCCTTGAATCTGTACGCCGGTATATATATAGATTACCGGGTGCATGAACCATGCGCACCCTATAATTGTTGCATTTTGTTCGCGCTTTTTCTACTCTTCGTGTCGAACGTACCTAATAGTTTGCCTTTGACACCTTAACGAGCAAGTATTTACTCACTTCTCTGGTAGCTGATAGTACAAAGCTCTCTGTTAAACACAATATGCTGACTTATAATTAACTATGTAAGTTGTCAGATTTCGTCGAAACTGTTTTCTTAAGGAATTTTAAGTAGATTAAAAAAAATTCTCTAAAGGATTGTTTAAATTATTTTTTCTCCTAGAACCATGTATTGCATCATCCCTAATCATGCTTTACGTAATGAATTTGATACTTGGAATGGTTAAAGTAAGATGAAAGCGCAACCAACAATTTACTAGCTGTTTCTCACAACCCTTGATATGAGTCCACCAACACCCAGAGGTCATGGCTTATCCGACAAAGGGAAACCTTTGAAGAATTCATAAGCATTGGCAGGCTCTGCCCTAAGATTTACGGAAACAGCTCTCCAAGAATAGAAAACCGGATGAATTATTAATCGAAATATTTCTTATGAGGCTGCCCCATCAGAATCTTTTCTCTCTTTATGTCTCTCTCTCTCTCAAATTTCTCAATATCCAGTGACCAATCTCGACATCCATCCTCATTATCTCGGCTATCTCATTGAATTCTCTTTCTTATGTATAGACGTGATATGGCCCGAAATCGAGCCTTGATTGTGCGAGATTTGTTGCACACACAAGAATTCTTGTATTTATTAAACGCACGTTTCGTATCAATGTATCTGTTACTGTGGTCGATGCTCATAAGCAAAAATCCAGAGGCATTGGTTGTTTAGAAAACTTTTAATATCATTTCTTTTAACAATAATAGGATAGTTATTTACAAATAATCTTTTAACAATAGTAGGTCATAAACGGTTATGCGATTTGACTTGTACGAAAGCGAAATACATACATATGTCTATTTCAACAGAATCTTCGATGTAATTGAAGGAAATATAGCTTGACGTAATGCGACAGCATATTAGGTCAATACCCTCCAATAGCCAATATCTATCTAATATAGCAAACATTTGTGGTCGGTTGCTACTCGGAAGGTAATAAGCCCTTGTATTCAGTAAATGCTAACGAACAACAAATTTTGTTGGAAATGTCAACATTTCTCAAGAACAATTACAAACATTAGCCCCATTCTCGTTAATGTATGTGTATCTACCTACCACGTTTGTCCTCTTCAAATAGCTCACAAATACGCGTGAATAATTTTTACAAATAGTAGGTGAGCATTTGCACGGATTTATGTACTTAGATCATCCGTCTAACTCCTCTGACAGTAAGTAACTTATGGGCACGTGGACTTGATGCGCGATAAGGATGCAAGGATTTCAAGGACTGCTTCGATCGGGGTTCACCCAAGGCCGACGGTGTTTCTCTGCCTGGGCCTCGGTTAGGGTGGCGCTTCTCTCTGATTTTCAACCCCTGCCGTTCCACTTTCTCTATTCCCCGATCTCCCGCAAAGCGTCCTTCCTTTCCAGCCCACCGTTCGCTGTTCGCTGCCATCAGTTGCCATCGATCCAATGATCCCGTTGTCGGGGCTAGATTCGCTTCTGTGTGTACAGATGTATAAATACGTGTACACATTTGAATGCACGAGAGAGAGACACGTGCATTGTGCATCGATGCAACTGGTGTAGCAAGGATCGATTTGAGTTCATTGTATGCTGACGTAGCACCCGTTGCATCCGCGACTTTTTCCCCTGGGTTGCCTGGGACAACGCTCAATATATGTATGTACGTGTACCTATAGCGGGCAGGCTGCGTCTGCAGCCACGTGTCCTAAACCGGCGCTTTAACCTGGGTAACGTTATGTCATGGCATTGTGCCGAGAGTCAAGGTAACGACAAAAATTTTAACTTCAGCGTAAAAGCTACAGACCAGTCTTTTTTAACGAATATCATTCGAAATTCTTTTTTGTCATATTTGGCCTAATACTTAAACGATGATTTTTATGAAATATTGGATAACATTTTGAATTTTCGTTTCTCTTAATAGTAGGTCTGATACATTGATTTAATCCGATCGTGTTTAACTGAACTACTGCAGTTTCCTTAGTATGAACCTCCGGGGTATCGTAGATATCGGAAATTGCGTTCCAAGTGTTTAGATTCATATCGCTCAGAGGCTTTCCTATCGTTTCAAATGTCCAGTTTGCCAGTATATGTATAGCACGGTATGTAGAATTGAGGATACAATTCGCTTTCTATTACTGCTTTGTTGTCACGTTTTTTGGATGATCTTTGGACGAGTAGTCTAATTAAATAAATTTGCTGCTTAGATTATAAAATTCCTTTTTACAACTTTATTTTGAAAGTCATTATAACATTGCATTTACGTATTAACGTCAAGAGAATAATTGATTTTACAATTTTAGTCGAGATTGGAACTGTTTAATAGGTGATTCTAGGAAACTAATATAAAATACAACTAGAAATTATTGCTAATGAGGTACGCTCATTAACGAGACCTATCGGCTGGCGTATTTTATCGTGCGTTATAATAATAGACCAACGTTTTTAATAGAATCAAGGAAAGGCCAGGTACTGGATTAATAGTCGCTTAGACGAACCAAATTATAATTGCTCGTTGATTGGGAATATTAATCTACGTTAATAGTACAACTCTGACGCGTATATTAACAAATGTTCATTACTCAGTTACAAGTTTAGTTATAAGTGTAAATAAAGATTTGTTGATTATCCATCAGTGACAGTATATTTTCTGTTTATTTGTTCCCTTCAAATCGTTCAGAAGCAAGTTTTGCTTACCAGCTCTTCAACAAGGTTCCATGAAACAATTAAATCTGTTTCGCTTTTCAAAATTTTAATACCAATTTATTTGCAGTTGGAAGGTTTTTCATGGTTTAATAATATACGATCGTCGTTTATTTTTTCGCCTCTGGCTCGGATATACAATTCAGCAAAACCTATTGGAAGTCCATAAGATGACGTTCGTCCAGCGCACGCGACACTGTACGTGACATTCTATTGGCAACGCGAAGGCGTGCCAATATACATATAGCGAAATCAGCTTTTCGATCTGCCACTGTTAATAAATGGAATTTATGTAGAATCGTTGATCCGTTACTAACAAACTTGCATAACTGGCACAAAGTCTCCAACGAATCGTGTTGTAAACGTTTATTCGTTTATTGGAGTTATATAAGTCCATAGTCCATATGTATTCTTAATATATCTACTAGTTCGATAAACAAAACTTAAAACACATTTAGACTTTGACGAGATCCAAACTTCGGGGATTACTGGGAAATCGATCATTTTGATCTTAACCAATTTTAGTGCCCGAATACGTTTAAGTTACTATGTATTACATGTATGATGTGACATACTAGAATTTAATATTATACTTTGATTCAAATGGCATCGTTCATTTTAAAAGTGTAAGTGAAGCAGAGCAAATTAAAACCTTATACATTTATCCTCGATTAAAACGCTGAAACATTACGAGTACTTCGATATAAATTGTGGTTGCCAGCAAAATTGCATCTTTGCAGGTTTTATTCAAAGCTAATTGCGTATGTTCAAATGAAAAAAATCCTCAGTGTTAAATGAAAGATTTTAATTGAAACTTTTCCATCCGTTTTCTGTAATTTAATGATACAGCGGTTAAATCGTTGAAGTGGAATTTCATTAAGTAAAAATTCACGGCTCGATGGAAAGCTTCGCGCATTGCAATTGCTATGGTAACCGCTCTGTATTACTAAATTAGTATTGTCGTCGCGTAAATGGTAGCTGATTGCTCTGCGTGCATACATTGCAAATGTCCTTCTTGAATCGCACAGGACGGCTCGCTCCAACTATTGGCGTGACTTGTTGCGTACGTAATCCGAGTCCCTTCGATCGCGTTGCCACTCCAGATAGCAAGCGCGTTCGACATTGAAACAATTAACGCGTTCTGCGATATTAATTAAAACTTCATTCGTTATTGCTTGATAAAAGATGACCATGCAAAAATTTTGTTGCATCGTCTTCTAATTGTATTGACACTAGTAAAAGAAAAACTAGTACGGTCCACAGTGTACGTTTCTACTTGTGTCTGACCAATTTCATTTGTTCTACTGCGTAACTGAAGATGTAACTTGTGTGAGTTTCATGAAATGTAAGATAATATCATCAATCCTTATGAAAATATCTGTTTGTAATTGTTAATGTCAATTCCAAAAGCTTTATTGAGGAAGTGTGTCTATTTTTTATCCAATAATGTCTGCCCAATTCAAGTTTATTCTACTGCGTGTGAACGGTCCACAATATCCATGGTATTCTTTACGCTGTTGCAATTTCTTCAGATATTTAACTTATCTAAATTCAGCTCAATTGTGCAATTACTGTGGTTTACTTCGTCGTTAGTTTCTGAATAATCGTATTCTTAATGAGGAATAATTCTTAAAACAATAACTCGCGAGAGAACAGATTCTCGATTACGTTGTCTTTTTTCCCAAAGGAGAGGTATTTCCGAAGGTTATTTCTATAAAAAGCAAGAAGAAAGGAGAGAGAGAAAGGTGACACAACAACGGCACAATGGTTTTCATACTCGGTCACATTTAATTGTGGAGGCTGAATTACGCGTTACGCGATATAAAGTAGGTTTCGTTCTGAAGGAGGAAAAAATATCGGACAGAATATTTCCCGGAGGACTGTCATTGCTAACGTCCAGAAACGACGCTGTTCCCCGTTCGTTGACTCGTCATCTTCAATTGCAGAACTCGCCTGTATGATTCATTGATTCTTTCACGCGTGTGAATCTCACCGCGTACGCGCATACCGTGGGACGATCGCAGGCGTTTCTTCTTTCGAAGAATATATACCATGAATAGCAATACCAATACCATGCAATGTCGAAGGTGGATCTGTTTGGCTCCACAGAGTAAATATTTAGCGGGATATATTGGTGGAGGTGACGATCGAACGTATTTTTACAAATGGAGAACTCCCAATACGGACCACGTTTCGGGGTATTTTTAGAAACTTGAACTTTCAATGTTTAACATAATTGGTATCAAATTTCCGCTGGAGATGGGAAAGAGTAAATCCTTATGTTCGTTTATCTTTTATGAGATCACAAATATTGTTCTTCGATGAGGTTGTGCGAATGCTAATAGTGTGTTTGAATAATAGTTACGATGCGAAATTAAATCTGAAATCTAATGTAAGGAAACAAAATGGTTAATAGGAAGTCGTCTTTCATTTGTTCAGATTTAATCAAAAACAGAGAGAGAATTATTTACCTATGGCAAATAGGGAGAGGGTAAAGTAAACAAGGAAATAAGAAACCGAGAGGAAGAAAGGACTTCGTTCTTAGAAACAGAAATCTTCGTCAAGATCAGTGATAAAAATTGATCAGAAAGCATTTCTGTTTGCTCTTTCAAAAACAATAATCTATAACAAAATAAATAATCATGATTTTAAAATGAAATTATACAGAAAGAAAAATACGTCATAGTTATAGTAACTAATAAAAAGTCTGATCAAGATTAAAGATAAAAAAGTTCTTATCGTTGATACATTAATTCGTTCATTTGCAACTTAGTAGGTTGTCTAAATTGATGAGTTCCCAAATAAAAAATGAGAAGAATGTCAGAAAGTTGTCTAATAATAAATCACTGGAGTGTGAATGTCGTACAATAAAGATTCGTATCCCGGCCTGTAGCGAATTAAACGCTTCGTCTCGCGTTAATTGCGAGGCCTCGTCGCGTGGTAATCAGATCATGTACAAAACGAAAGTGCGCTAATTACAGCGTGTTACTCTCTGCGCCCCGATTACTGTGTCCAACAGATTCCAGTGAAGAAACCGAATTTTGTTTTTCACAATCATTTCATTAATACAAAAGTTCATAACATGTAAACAGAATTTCTAACGTTATACAGTCTGTGGATGTATGTATTTACTCCTTTGTACTGTCTTGAATATGTTGACAGAGGTATCATTGTCTCGCATTTATTTCGTTTTCAAACTGCGGTTTTGAAGTTGCGGTCGCCTGTGCAGAGATTAAATGTACGCTTGTAACAGCTGGAGTTAGAAATAAGAGAGTTAGGACGTTTTGTTAATTACTGCGGTTTAGCTAGATAAGTGTTAAATTTAGAGTGAGAGTAAATTGCAAAATGCAATAAATAGATCATTTAGAAAAGTGAATTTCGGAGATAGTATAAGAAAATTTAAGTGAATCTATTAGAATGGAAAATGAAAGTACACCGATTGAATATTACAAAACATTAGATAAGCTTTATTAGTTATTATTTTACAGTTCACGTGCATGATCACGCACGAAGCGTTTGCGATTCATGCTCCATGTATTGCCGCTGTATCTCGAATATCTATGGACACTTCGTAATTCCTGAAATTTGTCTTCTAAACGAAATGAAAAATATAGGAAGCACGAGACGGCACCTGCACGCTTGATTACACGAATTAATTGATCCAGTAAGTATTTATTTTTTTTTTGCGACAGCACATACCTTTTCATAACGTTTTTAATAGATTTTAACATATATTTCTCGATTTCTCGTAGCACCTTAGTTTTAAATGCGAGTCGGTATCAGATTTAAAAATGTCGCTGCAAGAACGTTGTTTCTCTCTTTCTTTCTTACACATTATGTTAATGTTTCAACAATGCGGGCAACGAATCAGTCCGTTCACGTCGCATTTGGCGCATTTCAGGGCGACGAATTCGGCGGTGAAGTCGTTACGGTGAACGGATCTCTTACTGCCGTTACAAGTTGGACATAACTGCCATTGGTAGCCACCGCAGAATAAGCAAACTGTGCAGGCATCCTCACTCTGAAATGCAAATAAACAACGCATTATTAATAAACGCTTGTGACAAAATGGTGATAAAGTAATCATAATTGTGTAATTGATTGCTTTGGAGAAAATATTATGAATGTAACTATACTAATGTTGGGAATTCTCTTTTGTATTTAACGGGAATTAACAGCTAACACTGAAAAATTCCTACATGTATTATATTTGAATCAAAGTTTGATTTAATGTTTCCCTAAATATCAGTTAATATGTGGATACGTCAATCGTGTTCTCTACTTGACTGTTTAAATCGACTTCATTCACGTAATGTGTAGGTAGGTCTCATTTACCTAATGTACTCAATCTAATAACGGAATGATTCCCGGATGCTATCATTCGACGATTAGAAAACAAGCGTGACGATTCTCGTTTCTACATTAGTTTTCAACGCATGCGGCGCGTTCGGTCGTATTGCGCAATAACGCTTTCACTTTTAGTCATTTTCAATTGCATTCTACGCAAAAAAACGCGTGCTAGTACGAAAGAAATGTAGGAAACAAAATTGTTTGTTTAAACTTCCTCGCAATAGACAATTATGGTATGAAACGCGACTAAGTTTCTGACGTTCTTGTTCTGGCTCGCTCTTTCACTCTCATGATGTATTGCTTAGCAGTTATAATTAAAATGTACTCTTGTGTAGATTTTCAAAATAATTAGATAAAGCAAACAGATAATTAACAGCTATGAACGTACACTCCAGAAGGTATGAGATTGTAATTAATTAGTCGATTAATTACACAACGTGAAACATCATGAATGCATTATATTACGTCGATGAAGAAAAGAGAAATTTCCTATTTGTTGTGTCATTACAATTTCACTTTTATCTAAGTCTATCTAATTTATTCATTACATAATTCGCATGCCGAAAGGAGAACCTCGATTTTCATTTGAAATCCACGGTAATATAACACAGAAGGGTTTAATGGAAGGGAACAAGAAGAGGAAGAAGAGAGAGAAATGAAACTAATATCCAATCTCTATTGTCACTAAAAACAGCTGAGTCTATATCTTCCAGAATTGAATAAAATGCCGCGAGAACAGTAGATTGCAACTAATAATAGAACACTGACGTAATTCCGATACTTCTTTTACCGGATACTACGGAATGGCAAGATGTACTTGCTATTCAATATATTAATGAAATAGTAAATCTTATACATAGATACGCATGAACATAAAAACATACCGCATATATGAAATGTATATTCATCGTACAAAGGAAGATTAGAATAGCAATAGACGTATTACGTCAGAGTATTACGTAAAGACGCGAGAGGATACTTCTCAGGTGTCGTTTAATTACAAGCTCTTCGTTACATGAAGCGTATAATAATTAGTTTCCTTTCTTAATATTCCCAAGCTGAAGTCAAGGTAATCATAGTAATGCTTATTGAAGAGCTTGCACTTGTTTGGTTATTGCGATTATTCTAAAACGTTTGTAAGATTTGTCTGTCATATTTTTGGTAAGTATTGCTCTGCGATTTTGTTAGCGCGTAGTCTGAATACAAGGAAAGTGACAGTAGCAACGGTAACAGTGTAAACGACCTTTGTTTGTTGCAAGGTAAACTTCAATCGTGCGACATCGAAATTTATGATCTCGAACGGAGAAGGAAGGTAGGTAGGTAGGTAGGTATAATAGGTAGGTAGGTAGATAAGTAGGTAGGTAGGTAGATATCACCGGATAAAAGTGAAAGGATTGTTACAACCTTGCGTTCGCGACGGATTATACGCGCGCGCCCGATTCAACACGCTCAAATTCCTTTATGGTACACAACAGTTATGTGTATAATGTCTGACACGGCCGTTCCATTCTTCCACGCGGCATAAATATTCCGCAGACGTGGAACATACATAGTTACGTAGCAAATTCTCGGAAAAGACGCAGAATTCTTGAACGGTCAAATAATTTCTTTTACCTCACAGGTGAAGTATCGATACCACGCGATTCTTCGTTGCTGTTTCGAAAAGTACGTGTCGATCTGAGATTATGGTGAATCTGAACAAATGGAATATCTTCCTTCGATGCCCAGAAGCTGATCGAAGAATTGAAATGAAATCGAATCGTGGGATATATTCGATTCTTATTATCGGATATGTTTTCTTAGGATATTTTCAAGGTAATATTATGGACAAATTACATAACATAATGCAAGGTATTATTATATCTGTGAAGCATGGTAAACATTCATTTTTACCCTGCAAGTTTCGATGAACAAGTAGACGAATTACGATATTTTATTTCTCGTTGATTTTCAAATGATCCTCCGTTCGTAAAGAATGCTTGCAATTTAAACTGCTTTAAAATAAAATTCAAATTCCGTGGATAATTTAATAACACCGGAATTAGCTAACTTAATTATTTTCCTTGAGCAAACTTCTATGTAAAGTTAATAATAAGGAAGAAATAAGAGCTTTCAGCAGATTTGTTAAAATATTTCAAGAATCCAGCGAGTCTCATAATAATAATTGGCATTGTATACATAAATGAATTAAAATAAATACATTTTATTATTCATTTCAAGAACTATAAAAGGATTCGATGAAATTGAATTATGCACGTGTTTCACGAAGACGGAACTTTATAAAACGCAAGTTTTAATTACCTGGTAAGGCTTTAGCATATCTCTCAGTTCTCCAGATTCGTTGAGCCGTTCGACGGTGTCAAAGCCCTATAACGAGAAATAACTTTTAATGATAAAACAAACTGTTTTCATTACTCTTTATATTACTGGATAAAATTGTGAGTTCATTTCTAGATGCAGAATCTTTCTTTTAAAATGATCTATTCGATCCACTTTTATCAGCATATTTATTGAGAAGTTAGAGACAAAACTAGATGATGCATAAGAATATAAAAAATAGGAATTGCTCGAAATTTTAAGCAGCAATATAAAAGTCGCTTTTTTCTTTAATTTTTATACCTTAGCCTGTAAAAAATTTCATATGACACATTTTAAATTCACAAACAGCCTTTAGAGCCTTTATACCAAATTTATCCAATTTTTACAATATCAAAACTCGATTGCAATTTCAAATGTTTCATTAACGATTAGATTACGTGACTTTTAGCGTTGCCGCTAAAAGGATGAATATACGAAGAGTGTATAAACGAGGAAGATCATATTAAAATATTTATGAGGAGGCTAATGGCAACCATAATCACTTTGGTGGTGCTGTCAAGCGATTTTCCTATATCACGGTATTTTATTGGCAACCGTTTAGCGGTATCGCGCTAATGCACGCACCCGACAGCGGTTGTTGGCAATGAACATTTTATGAAGTTTCACCGCATGAAGCTTAAACGATTGCATGTGCCAATAATTTCTAATGATTCTTTTCTCTTATTCTGCGTTATTTATTCCTTCAATCTCGTTTAACCTGGCACTCCTTAATAATTTCGATAAATTATAAAGGCGAAATGATTAATGAGTACCGATAAACTGATCAATGATTAATAGATCAATTGCATAAACCTTCCTGTCGTTAATCCAAACATTAGCTCATCACACCTGTTACACCACGTCCTCGTCAATCGATCAACCTTAATTCATTCGAGTCTTAAGCTTATTACGTTTCCTGCCAAACTTAAAACGCAAACATAACCAGAGACACTTCCAAAGCTCATTTTTTACACTTACTACTGCAACGTGTTACGAAAATGCGAACGATCAACGCCTTTCACTTGACGCGACCCGCGTTTCTAATTTATCACCATTACATTGCCTCAAAAGATAAACGATTACAATTAGACACCGGATTTTTACGCTGAATAAAATTTTCGTCATCTAAATTGATTGTTGCTTTTTTACTCTTCAAAAACGATGATGTGTACTCTACTATTGATATCATGTTCATTTTTACGCATTATGTGCCTGCTTTATGTATTTTCTACAGATACAATTTGTTCTATAAATACATAAAATCCGCAGTTAGTACTGTAGTTATAACCTGTTGATAACAAACGACGAGATGAGAGAACGATACTAAATACGCATCACGCATTCGTTGCGCAAATTTTTCGAGTTTGGTCACTGATCGATCGTGGTAGATCAGGAATGCGGTTGGAGCTTGGTGTTCGATTCGCACACGTTCGCCAAAGACCACAGACGACGGTAGGTGCCTTGTAACACCACTTCACCTTTCTGTTACCTCCTCTCTCTCCTCATTTCTTTCCCTCAACCGGCCTTGACTACAGCCCCAACCATTGGCATTTCGTTAGCGTGTTTATCTATTTTGCCGATGACTATCACGAACGAGCAAACCAAAGATGAAGCTGTCTGTATGCGACAATTCGGTACGATGACACGACGAGAGAATTTGGACAATTGCGATCGGTGCTGATGAAATAATACCTTACGACACGGTACGTGTTTGGAAAACAAGATGATTTTGACGAGGCGATATCAACTGTGAACGTAATGGAATGTGACTGAAATGGCGGAAAACATGTTTTTGCCTTTGGAAACAATCGTTTGATTAATAGTACATAGAATGCATCAGTATGTATAATAGTTGCCTCATGAAATGTACAAATCGATTCATTCGAAGTGACATCATTACAATTCTGGATTTGCATTGTAAATACAATCGCTACAAACAAGAAATGTATAGGGTGTGGCAAAATAAGTGTAACTTGTTTAGTTAGTCACAATTTTATTTACGCAACGATTTTCGAGAAACCAATTATTGACACCATTAACACAGCCCTTTTTTAATGATCGTTTCGAAATGGCCGTCCTTGATGTAAATATACAACTTCTTCTTTTTTAATTTTCGGCGACAAACCGCAGCTGGAACCACAGGAATAACTAAGGAATACAAAAAAACACATAATTCGCAAAAAAATGTACGACGAATTTGATAGAATTAAATTTATTTTGCTGCATTACTCTACTTTCGTTCCAGGAAAGATTTAATTTAACTGCATTTATTTTGCTGCACCCTGTATATTGATTAATTTCTGAATATATAAAACATCTAGATTTGTTTGAGTGAGCATACGACGGAATGAATATACGATATCTAATTATAAAGAAACAATGGTAAGTATGTCGTTCCGTTATTAGCTCTTTCCAGTAACCAATATCGGCCAATAGGGTGTGCGCGCAGCTTCGCATTAGATACTTTAATTAGGGCAAGGTAACGGCTGTGTACTTCTAATCCGATTATGGGATTCCTCTACTGATTGACTATATACGTTCAAGTTTTGCGAGAATTTGCGCAACTTTCCGACCGATCTCCCAATATTTCTTCACGAGAAATCGGGAGCATTCGCAATTTCTTCGGCATTCTGTCAGCCTCCTCATGACGCAATTTATTAGCCGGTGCGTTGCAACGTAATTGCACGTCCCTGCCATTATCGAAGCGTGCGTCTAATTGCAGCACATGTAATTGCTTGTTTGTTCCCTTTCGAGCAGCGTCAAGTTTTTTGAGAATGTCCGCTCCGCTGTGTCGATGCGAAAGAATGTTTTTTTGAATCAAGATAATGCTGGCACAAAAGCTTGTCTTTTATCATCATGACTTGTTCTTCAGTTAGTGCACATATTTTTATGTCAATAAATTTTGAATTAATCTCTTATTCTCTTGATCCGTAGCTTGAATAAGTACCGGCTCCCATGCTTCTGTGATTATTTAGCAACTTTACTAAGTACAAGCTATGCTAGTTTCGAAGACAAATGTCAACAGCATTATTCTCCTTGCGAGCAGTTGGAACACATGGCACGAAACAGCTGTATTGTCTGGCAAAGAAACCTTCTTCACGCGCTCGACCAATAAAACGAGTAGACGTATCATCGTAAATGCAGAAAGGCAACAATTAACATCTTATTATAGTAAAAGCAGAGTGCTTCTAACAGCTAATTGTCGAGAACGACAGGGTTTGCATGAAAATTGTGACCACAAAATCTATTGAACTTAACCGAACCCGAATAACTGAATCTATGTATATTCGTGATTCCCTTGCGTCAATTCAAACTATAAATTGCATTATGATTTTATTTGTAGTACTACACGTCAGAGTTGAATTGCAACGTCGCGATCGTAAGTGTGCCTGTCCATCGGGAAATAACTATTTCTGGAACTCCTCGGTGAGATGCCCAAGTTTGTTCTTAATGTTTTCTATTAGTTTCCTTTGATTAAAGAGTTTTCTTTGTTTATAAACCATAAATAAAGAAACATCCACGTATCTATCTTTACCTAAAGAAAGATAATTATAAAACATTGAGTAACGTTTCACGTTCATTTCTTCCTGCCAGTTCCAATTTCCCTCTCACATCCGTTGTTGCGTGTTACCTCGTCTCACACTGATTCTGGTTCCATTATCATTCCTCGACAACTCAATCAGTTAATAATATCGCTTCAAAGTCTTAAAAATCTCGACATGCTTTTCTGAATCGTTTCGTCAAAAGAATGTTTCACTTGGTGAGCATGAAATTTTCGGACTATTAGAAATCGACAGCATACGAGATCAATCTGTGAAACTGACTCGAAATCTTTTTAATCAGATAATTGATAAAACAGCGTTCACAAAGAACGACGTGTATGTGTAAAAAAGACTTTCTCGCATAAATTGTGTAACTATGCGCAGACTTCCGCTTGTAAGTATATTTAAACAGCGCTTGTCGCTCATCTTTGACATTTTGCGTTGATTTCTCTATCGCGAACATCACTTGCGCAACAGGATGTTGACCTTGCGTGAAACTCGCGTTTAATATCAAACGTGAAGATAACATTTCTTTTATGATGTACCCTTTTCACTTTCATGTTTCAACTATGTACACGTATGTATAACAGCAACTATGCAAAGGTTGTTCATTCGAAATACGAAGAAGAAACGAGAGAAAGGAACGTTGAATGCAAAGAAATTACAATTTCTTGTAGACGAGAAAATTGCAAGCGACGACGATGAAGTATCAGCCGGTTTGATGCGTTGTCAAACGCAGCACTCATTGAAATGGTCATGAACAGATGCTCACGTTTCATTATACAACCATGTTTCAATGATAATCACGGATCATTGATCTTACCGAGAACAGGCGAGAGACATGCCAACGTAACTATAAGCTTTGATAGACTTCATTTTTGCGTGAATTTTCTGTGAATAAATACGTAGTATAAATATAGATATACCCCAATGTGTTGTCCATCGATGAACAGCTGCGGTAGCTGTATCGTCGTTGATCCCAAACGATCCCTCAGTTCAACTTGTAGCTCCACGTCCCCAAACAGATCCAACTCGTCATATTTAACCATGTGCGTCCTCAAAATCTGCTTTACTTTCTTGCAATTGTAGAACGTCTTCCTTACAATACCGGAGGTCGTCGTATAGACCACTACCTTGCCCAATTCCTTCTTTATGTATGCCTGCAATCAAATTTGACGTCCCACCATTAAAATTCGTCTCTAACGAATCATTATCATTAGCTTGTCATTACAAAGCGTATGTTAAAATGAACTATGTAAACAGTGCAATCAAGTTCTTTATACATTTATAAAAACTGAAAATGTTTATCCCACTTTTCGCATGTTGGTTCACTCTACGTACACGCAATAATTTATTATTGATGAGTCCTCTTTGATGTCAGAACGTTATTGCATGGCCTATCGTGAATATGGAAACCTTTATAATTTAATATTGAGTTACGGTCGCTCTGGCAACTTTCGATTGAATCATCTCGCATCGAACGCTATCAGAAGCTACCATTTCGATGCCTCCGAAGCGGTAGACAACGAACGTGAAATTGTAGTTGAACCGTTCTGTATCTGTGCTGATAGCATAAATTGATCTAAAGGCGGTGCTTTAACTATCTTTGATAATTCATGTCGTGTTTTGTTTGAGGCACGTGTATTGCAACGTGAAAGCCAGAATGAAATATAATTTTAAATAAAAGGTACATTATTTTTTCTTACGTCGTTTTAATGATATTTTGTTGTGTTCTTCGCTGTACTACTTTTCGCTATCGTCAATTGTAATTAGGATAAAATGATTTCTAAGGATTTCTATGTTTAACACATATTTCACCTTGAATTCAACAGACAGCGTAACAAATTAACTAAATGGCCCAATAGAGTTTCTAATCTGGCAAAAACATAATGTGAACTGTAATTGTGAGTAAACAATCTTTAGATCGTAAAAGAAACCACACAATAATTGTTTGTTAAGGAACAATGTTAGAGCAGCACTGTGTGATCGTGAAGAGGAATGCAATTCAAACCATTTTACCAGTCATCTCAGTAAATTTCACTCCTCGAGGCCCTAATCACTGACATAATTTTCTTCCCCCAACACAACAATTTTCTAAAAGCATCGATGGCACAGTGTAATACGGTTTATGCAATATCAAAGAAAACCTTCCAATGCGATTGCGTGTATCTGGCGCACAAATCAATCGCATCTCAATTTGCGTATGCAGATTTACATTCCAATGGTTTAAGGACGTTCACTGTTACTGCGTAGGCAGCAGTTTTATGTATTGTGTCGCGCGCGATTCATCTCGTTAACCCGTAAAGCATTGCACCGATTTACTATCCGTTCTACAACCTTGTCGAGGATCGTGTACGTACCCCATTTACATATGCTGCGTTCACGATACGCAACTAATATGTATCCAACGAATGAAGGCAATGGACTTCACGTAGGCACTCGGCGTAGGTGTTACGAGATAATGACACATTGCAATGTGCAGTATCAGCAGTAGAATTGAAATACGCGCGTATGAGCAGAGCTGACACGATTATACATTATGTAAGTGGAACGAAAGACGTTCTTTAACGAGCGAACAGGTGTACGATCTATGAAAAATCCTGGGAAGCATTACTCGCTGAATACATAACATTACTTACTGAATAGTTTCTTCTGTGGTTTAGTTTTCTCTTACCATCATTCGTTTCATTTGAAGTATACTCGTTATTTATTTTAACGTTATTTTCTGTTCCTCGCGTTAACCCACAATGGAAGGCATCGGGAACACGCCAAGGAAGCAAGAGCGCTGTGCTCGGGATATTGTTAAATTACCTTTCACTCGGCAAAACGACGAGAAAATTGGTCGCCGCAAGTAACGCGTGCAATGTAGCCGTGTACAGTGTTATTTGCGACTCCAAAGTGCACAACGAGAAAGGGTTTCCAGCGTCCTTGCATATAACGTTGAGTTCAACCGTACCGAACATTTTTATGAGAGCCAACTATTTGCGGCAGAAAGTGCGGCCGATTTATCTCCGCGCGTATGTGTAAATGATATTCGTTCTGAACCGGTGTTAAACCTGATTGGAGTTTCAGCTAAAAAGTAGTGTGACTTGTTATGCATAAAAATATACTTGTTCTATGTATAAAATTATCTACACCTACACGCGAATTCTAGTTACAATTTTCCCTGAATTATTTGCCACACTATTAATACTAACTAATTCCTCACAAATATTTTCTCACAACAAAAAGAAAACGACGGGATAGTAAAATATCTGGTGGCCGCGACATAGTTCTTAACACAGATATTTTCCATATCTACCCGCGAAAATACGCCAATTTCCCATAGCGACATAGCGGGACAACGAAGTTGCAGTTACGTGCGCCAGTTTATGCGCGAGAAGCGGTCGGGATCGTTTGCATTTCACGAAACACATTCAACTGATTGTCGGAAATCTTACGTATTCGCTTGTGACCCGTTACTATCTTTTAATTTTATTTAATATAAGACTTGTATTTGCTAATGCTTATAAACATTGGATAAGTCATGATCGGCAAAATTTTCGGCTGAACCGAAGTTCAATCATGTTCCTTCTGATGGAATACGATACGTGAAACGTCCTTTGAAAGATCGTTTGAAGCCATTTATATCTCCCATACGAAATATATGTATAATTTCTTTCTTTCCTTCTTTTCGCCTCAATTTCTTGTCCACTACTGTGTATACTTTCAAGCGACATACACGTATGCGGAGAGTTAATTAATAGTCGCAAGAGCGTGTAAACAAACGTTACTTTCGCAATGTACCACTACGCGTTCTGTTGGGAAATAGCAAAATGATTCAATCGGAATGCTCGCGATTCGTATTCGTACGTGTTCGTACATACTTAGACATGTACGTACGCACGTAGATAAACGTTGTATTACCGATGTGGACATAGGAATAAATCGACCGCATTCGCGAGATATTATAAATCCCCGCGTGACCACTTTCAACGGGACCACTAATGAACGCACATTACACATTCGTGGCTCGGTGTAAAACCGGATCCCTCCGATCCAGGTGTATGATCGACGCGATAAAAGGAAACTATAATTGCGTAGGAATGCTCAGGAAGGTAGGTAGAATCGCGCTCTTGGTGTCCGTTCCTTTCTTTAGCGTTCGCATCTAGGACCGGTTATGCCACACGTGCTAATTATGTGATTCAGCACTGGTGAATCGCTGGTGCGCGTTAAAATAACAAATAACAATTGGATAAATCTATGTTACACGGTATGTTTGCACGTGTGTGGGATGCTAATTTCTCCAGATGAAGGCTGGAAGATAGGATGGAATGTTGAAGGCTTTGAAGAAAGAGCATATGTTTTAGAGTAGTAGTGCTTATTAGTATACTGCGAATATTCATACAAATTTCTACTTTTATAAATAACATTAAAGAAACGAAATGCATATGAACATTTGATTTCTCTTCCAGATATTGTAAATTGTATTTTACTTTGGCTATTTTGTATTTATTTACATAATTGTGCTTTGCATATTTGTGCTCTTTTTATTTATTGAAAATTCTCATAAATGCATAAACATGCGCGGTCTACTCATGAAATTCCTTGTTTTGATTGCGTGAACCATTCTCCCTGTTGAATGGTAGATTTTTCTAAAACCAAGAGTTCCTGTCTTAAGAACCTATTACATAATGTCGTGAATGAAATTAACTGAATTAACGTGCAAGAACAAAGGGATGTTCGTGCAACAAATATACAGAACTATGATTACGCAAAACGAACTGTTGCAGAGCAAACAACAATTGCAGGCGTTACATAATTATACATATTTCTTTGCTATTGTTCATCATTATTTGTCTAGTTGAATTACTCATAAACAACTATTACACAAACGAAATAATAATATAGTCAAAATATATGGAATGCCACGATTCAATAATTATAATTTCCCAAAAGATTAATAAACGAGAGTAAAGTATTTATTCGCAGTCTATCGATTTAAACGATGACGCAACACCTGTTTGAGGTTCACGGGACTTGCCGTGATGAAAGCGGCTGTAGTGGCTCCGCGCTGAATATCGAATTATGAAAGACGTAGAGTGGCAATCGCGATAACCATCGATGCAACTTCTCCGCTCTCATCGCGTTAATGTCGATGAACTGGATCCACGGGAATGCACGAAAACTTCTGCAAGGATATCTATTTCTAAGCCGACGTCCTTCATTCTAACTGCTTCCGATTTCTCGGTCACGGTCAGGTCACGAAAACTTCTCCGTGTTTTAACGCAGCTACGAAGCACGCTATTGCTCAAAAGTTAGATACACATTACGCAAACGACAATGTAAATTATCAACTTGAGTGAAAGACGAGTCTGCCGACTATGGAATTCTGAGAACTTGTACGTGTAGAGTGCATTGAAATTTTCTTACTCGTTCGTCGAATTGACGTTACTGAAATACACACAGTATTTTTTATTCTCAAGACACAATGCATATTTTCATTATTTTATAATAATTATACAGGAATCTACAAAGAATAAAAACACGTCTTTAATTGCTCAGTAAATAATCATGTTTGCCATTTCTAAAGTAGAACGACGCGATGCCTGAACAAAGCTTGGTTCTGCTGTGGGAATAAAGATCATCGATTAATTATACGTAAAACGATTGCTGATGCTTCGAGCGTTGCGACGCGGCGCGACGGACAAATGACATCAGCGACGATTTCTCCACAAATGGAATACAACTTCGCGAGATCGAGCAGCGACTGGAATTTTCTGTGAAGTTTCTATATATACGAAGATTGCATCGTCGTCTCTTCTTTATGGCGGAGCTACGTGTACTTGTAATAGATTGAACGGAACCATCGCCACGCTCAACATCCGACCGACCGCTTCCATATTTCAGAAAGGGAAGACAACACGTTTTGTAGTAAATCGCATGGGATCGGTGTCGATCGTGGCCGAGCATAAAAATTACAAAGTTTCAGACAAGGGTTCCTTTATCGTGTCTATTACAGATGTATTAATCTGGTTTAACTCGATGTTCGTTAAATAATTCATTCAGATACATATTAGATAGTCTGGGAACGTTTGAAGAATTCGGTAACAGAAATTTCTCGGCAAGAGAGAAAGAATCTGTATCATGATAATGACAGTATTTCCAAGAAGTGAACGCTCAATTATTTGTTGACCTACATCATAAAAGTTTCCTACAGCTGTCAATACAAAATTCATCTGCATTCATTTGAGAATGCTCTACCGTAATTAACTTAATTGTAGAATATTAAGCCAGATCGAAGGAGAGAAATCTTAATGATGGGATCACGCAAGACAAAAATTTGACCGCGTTGATCGAAAAGTAATTTGAAGCCTCACCATTTGTTGACTTAATTCTTTTTCACTGTGACGCATGAGGTTAGACGATGAAGATTAGTAATTTCACGTCCCCTGAGAAAGAACTGGTTCCCATCTTTCCACATCGCCGTTAGAAAGTCCCAAGACTGCGGAACAACACGCATTCCTTTATCATTTATAAAAACGGTATATGAAGTGTCATTATCCCTATTCACAGGGAATTCTGCATTTCTCGTGGTCACAGACGTCGTGATGTCAGTCGTACGACTCTATTCACTTCAATTGAATTAAGGTTGTATAAACCCTTAAGTAGTAACAATGACAAAGCATTGAAATTTTCATAGTTATTAGGTATTACATTAATAAAACACTGCAAAATTTTACGAACCTATTAAAAAAATTGTTACATCTTCAATTCTTATGTTGAATGTCAAAATCTCGATTTGACAGAATTTTGTTCTTTTGTATAATTGTTAATACATGTTTGTAGAATAGAAAGTTTATTGCTTCAAATGTTGGACATAGCTTTTTATCGCATTTCTTAAACATTTACGCAACCATAATGCAATTATTAGAACAAAAAATGTCAAAGGAAATGAATAAAGGTAATGTTAAGGAATTTATTGAATGTTCTATAACAGGGAGTGCAATTAACGCTTCCACTACCGCAACAATGCAATGTCTATTTCACCTATATTGAATTAATATACATGAAGCCGATCTTTTCTCGACGTTTAACGAATCCGTGTCGCGTTTAGGTGAATTCCTAACGACAGACTTTCGCTAATCATTATTCCTGTCGTAAATGGCCTGGCATTTGCCTCGTCGTAACGTGCTAATTCTCAAATCTGATTTCTCATACGTGTAAAACTCACCGACGTTGAACCATGTTCACTAAACTGCGGATTTTATGCACTTTTAGGAAAATTGTATTTACAGAAATTATATAATATTCATTCAGAATACCAAAAGTGATAGGTTCATTGTTATATCAGTTGTCATCGATAGCAGCAGATTTTATTCGAAACGTGGCATCGTTCGCGTATTCCGTTAATTGAACGCGTCGTCTTTGGAATACTGAATTCCAAGAAGAAAGTATGCTTTCGTGGACGCGTTTAAGTTTAATTATCCATGCCAGATTGGCAACGGCGACGACTGAGACTGTCCCGTAGAAAATGTCAACGACACGTCGCGACTGGAAAGTGCGAACAGAGTCCATTGTGGACGCACACCGGGACCCTCGCGATCTTTTCTTTCTCACGAGTAGGCCGCGTCACTTCTACCATGCGAGCGTATGCAATTACCATGATTCTGCGATGTCAAGGATATCGGGTTCGAATGGAGTGTCAGAAAATCGGCGCAATTTTATACGTAAGACGACATAATAAAATGAGAAAGGCTTGACCGAAGGAATTTTTACAGCAGAAGACCAAGTGACGCACCCATCTTATAGAAATCAACTTGAAATTGCGAACCGCTCGGTATGACTCGGAACTGAATAATTTTCTCAAACTGCACGTTCAAACTATAATTTTTTTTCCTCAATAAGCAAAATTCGCAGGATACCTGAATGCAAATCAATACAACGGTAGATTCTGCGAACGACATAATGTTGAAAAAAAAACTGATTCGAATTTTGCATACTGAAACCTCCGTTTTCCTTTCTTTCGCGAAGATACGAACTTATGGCTGACCGAGCAACAATTACACGCCGCCGGTTACACCGGGAATCCTAATTAATCGTCGGACGAATTTGCATTCCCGCTAAAGTCACGGTCTCGTGGGAAGTGGCTGTGAAGAACACCACAGTTCCGAGAAATGACGTAAAGATAATGATGCACGCTAGCGTCTAAAGGTGTATCGTTAGACGCGCGTTGAAAGAAACAAGACTCGCGTAACCTTTCTAGAAACATCGAACTTTTTGCCGAGAATGTTCTTCACGTTTTTCATCTCAAGCTTCAATAGAATATTTTTATTAAACGATTTAGCCTCGTACAGTTTAATGTTTCAAATTATTGCGGCCTTAGGCAAAGATCACTTGTACACATTTGACGTGTTATAAATAAGTGGTACAGAAAACAGTATTAGGCAAACTACAACTGGGAGCAATGAAGAATTTCTTTTGTAAAAAGAACAATTAATGGACAGAAATAGTTTGCGAAGCGCCATAAATATTATTAATGGCTGACCTAAGCCGTAGGGTCCATGGAAGGTTTCAATTCGCAATGTTACTAGACATTTTGGCAAGATATTGTATTTTAAATTCCTTCAGTCTTAAACATACACGCAAATTTATAGTCGTTTACTTTTAAAAGTGAATATGAAGAACCGCGGAGTGCCTGGAGGAAAGCAGGAACCTTGAAGACTGAATCTCGCGTCGAATCGCGAGAGAGTGAAAAACGAGCGCTAACCCGCGAGTTACGGTCTAGAAATTTCCCGTCTCTCTTTTTTTTCTTTTTCCATCGAGGTAGTTATATGTTACACGATTATTAAAAACCTATTCACACACTTAAGGGGGCAAAGCAAATGTGGCAATGATCTAAAATCAACTTTGATAACTAGGATAAGGGCCACCGCAAACAAAAGTAAACCGAGGTTCGTATACCGTTAACCAATGACGAACTTTACATAACGCGTGTGTGCGTCGCACTGGTAACCCAAAATTTCGGGAATTTGGCCGACAGAGGAACCGGTTTATTAAATCTATAACGGAAATGTCGGAGATTCGAGAAGTCGTAACGGGAACGCGCGAACAATTCTCCTATTTCCTTCTTTTTACCCTCTCTTCTTCACTTTGCGATTCGTTAGATGAAAGAACGAAGTCGTACTAGAATTCGGAAGTTACCTACTTATGGCCACCAGCTCAGGTTGAAAATTTTTCCACGAACGTTCGCGTAAATCTCGGAACGATGCAGGTATACGGGTTGCACTCGTTACCCGTAAGTTATGGAATCGTTTGAAAGCGAGGAAAGCTAAAGGAAACTTTGAAAGTTGTACAGATATTAAAGCAATAGAATAACGAACATAAGTTATGCAATCGGCAAAGTGTAAAAAATCGCGTGATATGGCTAGGCTGCGTTTTGTCAATTGAGTCATTTCTTACTTAAACGCTTTTACTAGAATTGAATTAAATTAGAATAAAATAGAGACACAGACTACTATTTTTATGCCGTTTCACATTCTTTAGAACCGTTACTATCTAATAATAATGTAAGCAGATAAAAAGATCTCTGTTTTCTAGAATGATGAGATTCGGTAGGAGACGAAATTGCATAAGTGACATTAGCTGTACATAATGTTAACTCAGCGCGATAGGTGATAATCGAACTCGCAATTACGGTTAATGTCGAGCGAGCTTCCACCTTCCTGCCGCGGATTCCTCGCATTACCGTTACGCTTAGAGACGTCAAAATGAAGTGCTTTTCACCTGCAGCGCTTACGGTTACGAGTGCATGCACCGCTTGTTACTTTTACACTAACTTTTCAGCGAATAACGTTGCGCCACAGCGAACACGTTTTTTCCAATTACTTTTTCAGGAGGTAAGTACCTGCGTAAGCATTCATGTGGATGTTGAATTAAGTATGCAGCCATTTTTCATTAACAAGCGTTTATTAAAGGCCTTTATTTTTTGTCTATTTCATTTTTTCTAAGACAGTCTTTTATTAATCGTATAATACTACTTGAGATAAATTCAATGACAATTTCAATTATTCAATATAAAACGTGTACTAAAAAGATATATTTAGAAGACACGAATACCACGCAGCGGTTGAAACTGCTAAAACCAGGTGATAAAGGGAAATTCATGAAAGACGTCGATGGGTCAGTGCATTAAAAGGAAATAAGATCAGAGAAAAGATTGAACGAATCTGAGAGGAGGTTAAAACTGCTTGGTCGTCGTTTGCTGTCACCACGGTGGCCTCTTTGACCCGCTTTCTCTTTTCCCACCCGATTTGTCTCGTGGACATGCCTACCGCGTTTTCTTTAACTGGGAAATTCATGATGCCAGCCTCGCCACCTGCCGTGCCACGACTCTAATCGAGTCGTCGTCTACCGCTGGAGCAAGAAACGAAAAACCGGAAGTCGACAGCCAGCCAAGTGGGTCGGACAAGCAAGCGCACGGACCTGCGGATTCCGATTCATCGACCAAGTACAGTTCCTGGCAAGAATATCCAATTATCTTAGTATTGAAATAACTCTGCATGAAATCGTTTGTTCAATTCGAATGAAAAATATAAGTTAGAACCTATAAAGATGGAAGTCGAAGTGTTCCTACGACATCGATTTAACCTTATGAGCTTTCTTATTTAATTTGGTGCGTTTTAAAGTTTGATTGTTAAAAATTAGCCAGGCCACATACTTTTGTGATGAACTGTAGGCTCGCACGGTTCGTTCAACCTTTACTTGCGACCGGTTACATTGCGCATCAGCCGAGCACTTTCGAAAAGTGGCCGACAAGTGGACTTCACCATCGATTCTGCAATATTGTGGCGTGATCGAGGTTGAGGAGGAGAAATTCCTTGGGTAAAGGTTAATCAAAAGCGTGGAATGGTGTCCCTGCGAGAACTTCGGAATTGGATAAGTGTGTCGTATGGAAACTGAATATTTCTGACTAAACGATGTCTTTTATATTCGATGCAACGAGACGTTCGGTAGGATCACAAACAAATCAACTTTTTGTCGAGAAACTTACATTCTGGTTTCGTGAGATTCTTGATCAGATTCAGTGCTTGTCTCTAGTTGATGGAACGTGCAAATATATTGAATATTAAATCGTTAATATTGATGTAGTAATGTAAGAAAATTATTTCGTTGTTTCAAGCGTTAGATAATTATTTTTTCATACGTTTTTCTTTTACTCGGTTACGCTTTCACCGTGTAAAAAGAGGGTCAAGTTATACACATTATGGTATCATTCGATCATTTAATTTATCAATTCTGAATCTTAAGATAATCTAATAACGCAAGAACTATTTTCTTATCTTACTATGTACATAGATACATAAACGATAAAAAAAGAAACGATTAGAAAACATTGCGACTGGAATCAGTAAATTATGATTTCCAGCGACCCGATTTCTTTAATCGAGCCAGCCTTGGTCGCGGGAGGCCGTTCGAATTTTTATCTGGAACCAAATAAGCA
Source organism: Ceratina calcarata (assembly GCF_001652005.2). NCBI lineage: Eukaryota > Metazoa > Arthropoda > Insecta > Hymenoptera > Apidae > Ceratina > Ceratina calcarata. The sequence goes on from NW_017152138.1 coordinate 329,374, forward strand.
TTCGTGAAGAAATAGAACATGAAGCGTGACATGCCGCCTGACCATAAGTGTCGATTTCGAACAAGCCCGAAGCGAGTGAACAGATCGCAAAAGAAAGTCAGCGACGGTGAACAATGAAGTGGGTCGTGTTTCTACGGCGTTTATCATCGATCATTTCACCTTCTTCGTCAAGAGGTCGTCAGGATCGGCGAAGTAGGTTGTCTGGCAGCTCGTACCCGTGCAAATTAGTTCCTCGAAAAATGTCGCGCACACGAAAACCGGTAGTATGTATCGATTAAAGTTGTTCACCGTTCAGCAAACACGCCTCAGTCTCAGTAACTTTCATCGGGAAAGGGACACACGTGTATCACCGGCTGAAAACTTGAAGGCAAAACAACTTTCATCCCTCTGAAACTGAGTTATTCTCGTTGAAAAACAAAGTTGCGGAAAATCTACGTAACAGCATATCTACAGGTAAATACGCGTAGGAGGGACTTGAAGGAATTATGGGTGTCGGCTAATTGCAGATACAGCTCAGAACATACAAGGTGTACCAGAAGCCATCATTTTCTTCTGATGGCGTAAAAGAAGATGAAATTCTGATTAAAAAATTCCTCTTCTAGTTTTCCCTCCAATTGTTATGAACAAAATTATTAACGAAAAAAGTGGAATAAGTCGCGTTGAGCATAGCTGACAACTCAGCACTGTACGCTGGCACGAGATTGCAATTTTCTCTTATCTAATGAAATCAAATTGATCACTTATCATCCACGTCATGAGCGAGTTGACTGATCACTATTTTTGCAATAAACAAAAACATAACAAATCGATTACAATTATTAGATACTCAAATACATGACAGACGTCGTTTCGAGGAAGTTCAAACTTAATCAAGCCTATCAACCTAAAAGAAACTGAACAACTTTCTAGCATGAATAGAATTTTCACGCGGAGTTCGCAGTTTACGCTAAAGTTATAACAAATGCGATGTTACACGATGATAACGGTCTGATACAAGGTTGCGGGTAATTGAAAAGGATCCCTTCGTCGATGCATTTTGATGCATAATACCGTGGCTCGTTATACTATCAGGAAATTACAACAACGCTTTCCATTCGTGTGTATGTATACGCATACGTGCATGCGTACGTGTTCTGTTATGTCAGCGGCACGGCGCCGCGCTATGTCTAACGTTAGTTTCATATTGTTATCTACGCGGAAGTAACCATGATGCTTCCTATCCCGTGTCCTTTCTCATCGCATCGACGACCACCGCGTACGAGACTATAAGTGGAATCCTTGCGTTCCTGATTTTGTTTTAATTAACCGGCGTATATCCTGCCCGCTGGTTTATAATTGGAGGTCGACAGTCTGTTAATAAATTAATTAGAAGGGATGAAGAGAATAGGAGATTAATTTAAGTACGGTGAGATGGCATAATTTAAGCGTAAATTAGTTGAGTGTTGTATACTTACGTGAAGTGCATTTTCTTTGTATCAAACGGGCATAATTGGAAAGAATGTGATTGTATAGAGCGAGCGCTGATTACTTGCATAAACTTAGATGGATAAAGCGATAGGAATGTGATATGATGAATGTGATTTATTGGCAAAACGATGACCAATAGATTTATTTATTATACATTTTATTCTAATCAGTCATGAAATAGACTCCTTAATTATGTTATAGTCCCCTTTTTATCACGATCCTTCACTTCCAACTTTCAGTACAAACACCTTTTCTTTTGCATCGTATCATGCGAAATTATTTTTTTTTCTCGAAAGTACCGGATCTCGGGAGTACAATGTATAAAGTATTCGAAATTTAAAAAGTTATAAGTTTTTTCAAATGACTAAGAACGCTGAATAATGGAGACATGTATCACTGTGATCGCAATACCACTGAAAAATATTATTAAGTGTCTGCGTAATTAATGTACATCACTTATTCACAACAGAACAAATCGATGGACTTAGCCGATCTGTAATTAATTGTTAATTGAAGAAACGAGTTGGATACTTGATTTAATTTTTTTCAGAGTAAAAGAAAAATTCCAACATAGTTACGACACAACAGCTACAGGTTACCTTCGGACGAAAGAATGTCTTTCTAATCTCAGGCATCACGAGAAACGCCTTCAGAACATTGACCGTAACGTGACGTACCTCTTTTTTACCTTCTACGCGTATACTGAAACGCGTTAAGAAATCTAGCAAAATTGTCGCTAAGTAAATGACTCCCGTAAATGTACCTGTTGCAAGGAACATTTCAGAGACTTGCGAAACGCGGCTATTACGTCGCTTTACAGGCGATATTGTTCGAGCCAAAGTTACGTTAAAATGTAGAAATGTTAAAATCGTAGAAACATGTTGAGTTATTGAAATTCCCTCAAGTTTGAAAGTCGGCATGTTCGCTCATTCAGAACCGTCGATAAACTGTCGTGACAGAAAGTGGAACGTTGAGTTTTTCTATTGAATATTGTTAACCGAGTTTTAATACGTAGTCAAGTCTGCGTTTCAATCGTATTCTGCGATCTGGGAATATAATAATCAGCAGAAATTCGTGCGTTTCAATGAGACCCAATTTATTAAAAAAACATTACAGCTGCGGAATAATTAATTTCGTGAGATTGAAAAGAGAAATTAAAGTAGAAATCAACCTTTAGAATAAATTTTGATCCTAATCAAACAGACGCGTGTCGACAATGTTCCAGAAATACGTGTTACTTGCAATCATGTAGTTATGCATAAAATATATTGAATTGTTTGTCAAACACAGAATATCTGAACCGACTCGTCTATCGTATAAATTGTATAATTAGATCATTTTTATCGTATCCGTAAAGAGAGAGCTTCAATGACAGATTTCTTTGAAACTGAGTAATACAACTCAATAACCGAACGACATTTTCAGGAATGCGTCGATCGAGGGTAACACCAATAGCGAAGTTACTGTATCGCAAGGGTTAGCAGTAGTAGAAGGGCACCACAGGGGCAAATTGAGAAAAAAATACAGATAATATTACATTGCATAAAAGATGTTTAGACAAAAATATAAACTTTTCTACTAACTCGCTGGAATATCATTTATTGACCTAGTCACCATGGATAGAAGGATTTCTGCGTTCGGCTTTCACTCCGAGAGCGAAGAACTACGTGAAAATAAAGTTCAAATCGTGGGTTCTCCTGTTTCCAAATTCAGAGACAAAAAAGAAACAGTTTTAAGTATTACGAAATTTTGTACAATGTTTATATTTATTAATAAAAAACATAAAATTTTTATTCATTTTATGTCTTATTCCTTTATTATGTGTTGATATAATATTATATATATAATTGATATATATTCTTATTTCTGCTGTTGACTTATTTAATGTATTTTATAAAAATGAACTTTTCTTTACTTTTATCAACAAAGGTAGGTCCTTCGGCTATGCTTGCGTAAGGGCCAGATATTTCCGTATAGTACGCCATTGGGTAGCACGTGAACTCCTGAGGGAATAACTAGAAGTGAATCCGTAATTGCTCGGTAATCAAAGTCTGCCTCCGGTCTGTAATTTCGCGAATCGCACATGCACCCAAAACGTACCTGCACTCTGCTTCAAAAGTTTGATTACATTTGGTACATTTTCATCAAATATTACAAAATTGAACAGTTTCAAAATTCTTCTGTGTGAGCATAAAAAATTTGAAAGGAAACAGAAAGTGTATGAGTGAACAGAATGTAGGAGAGTATGAGGAGGATGTATCTCACGAAGAAAAAGATTCGTTCACAAACGGAAGGGGAGACCGGTTCGCGGGGAAAGACAACGAGCACGCTTCCCTACGCGTTGCTGCAATATCGCTTTATCGGATCTACCGTTATGTCGATCCGTTCTGCATCGACGACACGTACAATTCGCAACGTACATTCTATGCACTATGCACGCGTGTATACTATGTAGTATGATCTCGCATGGCAACACCGGAAACCTTGCAATAGGACCACAGGACGCTGCGCTGTGCCCACGTCATCGATCGATGCCAGTAGACTGGTTGATCTTAACTGGTCGGCCAAAGAAAGACAGAGAGAGCCGATCTAACTGTAAATCTAACGCTTTTCGCCGGTTGCGTCCAGTAGCCATCGTCGTCGTTATCGTGGACGCGAGTCAAGTCAAGTGTATCGCACCGATGCGATGACCGGGCCGGATGGCGCAAATAGATAGCTTCGACGACATGACGGTTCGAACTTGTCACTCGATACCGTTCGATTGGACCGTGTTGAAATGCCCGTCAGGTGATCACGGTGTCAGCCCAGCTGATTTGCATAACAAATCGATGCGTCGTTCACGACAGTCGAAGCTGGATATAGGGAGTAGGGAGTCGATATTTAAATCACGTCAACGGGATAAACGACATCGTTTCACGCTTCGCCCTGCTAGCTATTTGTGGAGCTTTTACTCCGGAAACATTCGTGATTGAGCGTGGATAGAGGAAAGTCCGTAGTTCGCGTACAAGATCTGTTAATAATCCCGATTCATGTTATCATTCGAGGTTCCTGTTAGTATTCCATCTGCATTAAATTGCCACTTGACGTCTAAACAGCTTATAATGCCAGCAGCAATTTAAAGTATAATTTCTAGCAGACATGCGCAATTTCTGGAAGCTTCATAATAACAGCTGCAATAGTAACAACAGTCGATATTTAAGGGGCTGTCACATCTAAGGGTAGTCATTATAGTATTTCGGTCAGTAAAATCCGTAATCCTGAACTAATATCCTGACCTCTGAAAATCCCTTTCGCCATTTACATTTACGTTCCTGATATTATCGAAAACGTAAGCTGTATCTCTCTTCGCACTCTTTGAACTCCACCTGAAGTTACGCCTTCTATCTTGTTACCAGGGAAAAATGTTTACCCTTCCGTGCATTGAGTTCGCGCTCACAAACATCGCTACCCGAGCGCTGATAAACATCGCTTAATTTAAACTTTTCGTTCGCTTCCCTGTGTATCTGTTTAGCATTCCTTAAGCGGCTAAGATCGCCCGTTAATTGGCACGCAACGCGAATTCCCCGAACACAGAGGGAAGAACTATACGGCGCGGATAATAAGTACTGTGATCGGAAGAAATCCAGCGAGACCCTAGAAGATATCTCTAAGTAGTAATTTTGATTTAGAAAATACGTATAAACATATAAAATAATTTCTTCATATAAAGATCATTTAAGCTTTCACATCATTTATTTGAATTTCAAATCATTATTAGTGTGCATTGAGTCGGGTTGAAAATTTTTTCTTGGCATTCGAACAGGTTTTCGAGAACATTCGGGAAGTAACAATTATTATATGTTACTTCAAATTCTCGTGTAAGTGGATTAATTATTACTTATTTGGTATAGTATCTCCATTTCGTTTTCTAATCTTTATACCTTTACGCTAACAAATTAAATAAATAAAAATGAGAATGAATTAATAAACTTTATAACACGATTTTCGATATCGATTAAAGTATCGAAAACCTCATACCACGATTGATTTGGTTGAGTCTCATAATGATAACAAAATAATATCCTCGAAGAAACTTTTAGGATTCCCAAACATTTTTGGGAAACCTGAATATTTTCAAGGGCCCATCCTGATTATCGTAATACGAAAAAAAAATAATACCAACCTGAGAAGACGGTTTCTGGAGGAATGTCGCGATTCCAGCGCGTACCCTGTTTTTAACACCGCGCACAGTTCCCTTGGCACTGCGTATGGCTTCCTTATCAAGGATCTTGTAACCAGCAAAACACTCGTCGGTATCTTTATCGCCTAACACCATTCCCCTGCTCGTATCCTTATTGTTCCCCTTTAGTTCGTTCATATGAAATTTGTAAAACCTGTCGTACTCGTACATGTATTTCTTGCCAGTGACGGGGTTAATGCTGTTATCAACGCCGGCTACGGATTGCTCTAACCTTTCCAGTTCCTGCTTCCGTTCCTCGTAAGTGCATTCCTTCACAACCGGGGACGATAGCCTACCGTTCTGTTCGTTCGTTTGGATCGGACTCCTAATTCTTGGAGTGGTCGAGGCTTTCGATAAAGACGAAGTGCCGGAAGATGCAGGAGAACCACTGGGCGATGCTCTGATCGAGCAAGAATTAGAATCCACTTCCGGTGTCGTCGCAGTCACCGTGGATTCTTTGCTCGTTCGTTCTTTACGGTTATTCGACAGGTCCAGTCGGTTCAGGTTCAATACAGCGTCATCAGTGTCCCGATATTCTTGGTGATTCAGTCCGTTTCGTAAATGATACTTCTCCGCGTGCTCTTGAAAGTCCAAAGACGATTGATCAGCATCAACCCCATTTCCATTGACACCGTCATCCGTTATTCGGTCGCTGAGTTCACCAGCATTCAAAGAGTCGCAGCTGATGTTGCTTTCGTTATCGTCACTATCGACTTCTGCGCCGCTGCTTGTCAAACTTCCCGTACGATTATGCTGATCGCTAGCCAGAATAACCGTACTAGCATTCTTCTTCTTGGGAAGAGGCGGCGGCGTGCCGTCCAAATCACTGCAGGTTCCACTATCCAGGGTATCAGGTGAGCATTGTCCACTGGACATGACCATGCTGTTTAACTGATTCGGATACGAATTGTAATAGAAACAGGTATTCGAGCGGTTATTCGAAGAGGACGTGTTCAAGGGATCCGATGTTTCACGATGAACCATGTTCTTGTCTAAGCAGTCGTCGTTCCGATTTCGATTATCCTTATTATTATTATTATTGTTGTTGTTGTTGTTGTTATTATTACCTTCGACTGCGTTCGAGCCGACACTGATCTTCACACAGCCGTCACTGGCACCGGCACTTCCTCGCCGTTGCTCGTTCACCAGATTCGTCGCACTCACGAGCACACCACCGTCACGGTTGCTCGAACGTTCGCACGCGATACTATTCTCGTGCCCGGCGATGTTCTCGTCCAGAGTCAATCTCACCGTCGATATCACTTTGCTGTCTTTCTTGTCGCCATCCGTATTGATCTTGATCTTCACCACGTGCGCAGCTTGCTGCTGATGATGTTGCCCTTGCTGCTGGTATCGTTGTTGCTGGCTCTGCGTGTTCTGAGCTGACTTCACGATGCTCTGCTTGCCGTAACCGTTCACGGGCTGCACTTCCGGGATTCTTCTCCTACAGGTTGCCGCGGAATCGACGCCAGGAGCGGCCAGTCCGACGAATACCGTTGCTCCGGCCTCTGTGCTCAAAGGCGTCGTGGTGGGACTGGAAACAGTCCGGATTGACACAGTCTGGCGAGTAACCTGACTCGAGTCCCGGGGCTGAGCCTTTGCCGGCAGTGTCGGTGGTACGGTCATCGTGGATATCTCGTCTATATACACATTCGAGGGCACTGTCGATCCGATGCACCCGATCATCAACGACGATCCTCTGCTTTCTCCTCCCCCTGGCTATTTATTCTTCTCTTTCTCCTCGTTTCTCTCTTTACCGGGTTAAGAGATTATACCTTTGGATGCGTGCGGATAAGTTACAAAACTTTCGGTGGCACAATTTTTGTGGAATTTTAATTACAAATGTTATAAATGGCTAACTTCAACCGACAGGATTTTCAGTTGCATTGCTCGGACGTCTGATTTTCTGTGCAATTATACAAGATTTCACAATTGGATTATCAACATATGGCAAAACATATTGGAAACCGCACTTTGCACCCCGAATTATAAAACATCAAATCAGATTGTGTAACAGAAATCAGATAAAATTCTACTTTGACTGCGAGACGTCGACACTGTCTTTGCTTCAAATCCACTACCGAACGCACCAGAAGAACGGCGAGACAAGCGAAACAACGTGTCTGACCATTAATGGATCGAACCACTTGACGATTGACGGCACTGCATCTCATCGATAATCGTTATCACGACAGCAGCCTCGGTCCGACCGATCGTTAAGTGCTATTGCACTCGAGGGACGTTCATCGAAGAGCGCCTATCGCGCGGAATACAAAACAGCGACAAACATTCGCGAGTCACAGGAAATCTGTCCCCGGAGACGTTTGAACGACAAGGAAAGATCACGAAATGAAAGTGTGGGGGCAGCAAAGAAAGAGGAAGAAAGAGAGAGAAACGTACCGCCACTTGCTAACCGCATACGTTTATTGAGAACAGTGCATGGTAAATCTCGGGCCTAATTCAACGACGACGATACGACGTACGCGACGACACGGTGACAACGGCAATCGTTCACGGTACGGGCCGTCAGTAACTGTACTGAGTGCCTCTGACACTTACTCATGCAGTTTCGTTCGGCTAGGTGGGGACCAAGCTGGGCCTCACGACGGGGCACGGCGAAACTGGGAGTGGGAATGTCGACTGGCGCTGGTTCTCTTTGCCCAGGTGGTGGGGACGCTAGGCGACGACAGTTACAGCTGCTGGAAAGGTACTCGGCGAGATTATGGAACCAGCTGAAGGGTTGAAATTATTTTATCATGATCATTCAGATAGAAGGCTTGGTCAGAAAGAAAATAAAGTCAAGCGGTGACGATGTCAAATTTCATTCAATTTTGCTTTTGACATGAAAAGTTGTTAATGATTTTATTTTACGTTTTCACTATTTATAAATATTGAGAATATACATTTTCATTCACCTTTCATATCTTACATTATTTAATTTGATCGGGAATGACTCGAGTCTTCGCTATATTTTTGAGATGGATACAGAGATCGAAGAAACGAGAATGGAGAATGAGCATGAAGGAGCAAGGGAGCAGGCGGTGATGAAGAGAGAAAATGGAGGAGCCTGTGAGCCTCGCTACTCGCTACCTTCAGTGAATGAGTGAACGAATGAAAGAGAAGTGTTTGTTCGTGTGGGTAAGTAAATAAGCAGCCAAAGAGGCCTTGCGAGTGAACAAGTGAACACGTCAGCGCGCGATCGAGCGAGTGAAAGGACAAGCGTGCGAGTATCTCATATATCGATGAACAAGCGAGAGAGAAGCGCGAGAGTAGGAAGGACGAGAACAGGTCTTGGAAGTTGTCTAGCGAATAAGCACCTTGCTCGAGGAGGACGTGGCGTCCTCTACCGAGCCAGGTAGAATCGACTATCCGGTTTCTCATTTAAGTACCTGTTCTTTACTGCTCCCCTGCTTTCTTGTTAATATACTGGTGTCTGGATAAGGATCGTATCTGATCCATGCATTCATCAAATGCACCTGCTAAATTTTTGTCAGAAAATATTTGTTAAAGAAATAATCAACATCAGAGGTTTGTGAAAATTGAAAATCTCGGGAACCATCCATTCCACAATTTACGCTGCACTGTTTTTTACGAATATATTCCAGTTACCCACTGTTCTGAAAATATTGAAAAGCAGTTCATAATTTACCTAATTGTGGTTGCATAAATGATTGCGTGATGACAATAATGAAACAATAGGAGGTAAATGCATTTGTCTAATTTCCGTGAAGATGTGATTCATCGGACCAATTGCACAATCCTCTTTCATTTGCACCTGTCTCAATCTGTATTAGTCGTAAATATTGGGAACGATCACGTAATTATTTCGTTATGTTGAGAGCAATGAATAATGAATGGGACTGCCTCCCTGATGTACTACACATGTTGGTGTACGACCGACCTTTATCAACTATTGTATAATAATCTACTCGAATATGATCGACCTTTTGTACTTGTAAGTGCCAGATTGAACTTGATCTTGGATAGGATGGGTTTGTCAAGTAGAAATAAGAGAAAATAATCGAGACAAGTATTATGCATATCTGGAAGCATGACATAATTAAAAGGTGGCACGTCTAGTTTAAGAAGTAAAATTAATAATCCATACAATAATGACGTGCAGTATTTTTACTTTAATGTTACGATATTGTTCCGCAATTAACGGAATTTAGTGACGTTCACCTGGAAATAATTACTCTATGGAGAGTCTATTAGAGGCGAAACACATTTAGTCTCATTTAGGAGGAGCTGCATGGTATAATGACGTGCTTCGTTTATCACGATTTAACTTTGGGTATCACAAACTTTATTAGATCGAAATATCGTATGATTTTCGTGAGCGATTGTTTACTCGAAAATAGTCTATATTTCTAAACAACTGAACCTTCTTGAATGACTTAATATTTCACGAATTGTGTCGTGAATTTTGAAATGACCATTCGCTCGTTAAGGTAATTGATCAAGCGATCTGTGCGCATTGGTTAATTCTTTTCTCCCGTTTCCCATCCACTATTTATCGATAATTGTGATCGGATAATTTCAAATGGGATGACCACTGACTTTAAGTAGCCACCCCTAGAATTGATCATTTGGTCGTATGGTCAAGGATCGTGAAATAAAAGTGTCAAGATACGTTTTTATCCATTTATTAGTCAGAATTTAGTCATTTTTACAATTCGTTATTAGACCTATGTTAATATCATTCACTCTCACGGCCCGAATCCTTAGTTCATAAATTTGTTCTCTTTCATTCTTAGAATATATCGTTTCTCGAATTTATTTAATACTTTTCCTGTTTCTAGCGATAGACAACTGTTACTTTAAGGTAAAGGAATGTCACGCCGATTCGTTTCACGTGATCGTAAATGGACAGGAATATCTTTATTCAAATGAGTAGAAATCGGTAAAAGTATCACTTTCCGAGATGCTATCCTCTGCAGGTAGGTGCGAAACTCAAGTACCATCTCAATGTAAAACTGCAGCCCTGAATATCATCCCCTAAATCTTCTGCGTCAGGACTGCATATCGACTGTAGATATTCAACCCTTATCAAACGAAAATACGCGCCTCAATTTAGTCGTTCTGCGGATATTATGATGAAAATACGTTACTTGTGGCCAATCTGGAGTCTCACAGGAGTTATAACGCCATAATACAAGAGTAAAAAACAATCGTTTGTTTATGGTTTATGAAATTTCAAAGTTCATAAATCTTGACATTCTTTTCGTTGAAAAAAACCGCAATTTTGCGATCGCTGGTATTGGCATCGATCAGTTAATCCTACAGCGCGATTGGATGTTTCTTTTACTCCTTATTATTTGGCCTTGTTTTCTACATACCTCACCGGTAAACCAGTTGGGCAGTGTTCGCCTTTCTTTCTACGCCGTCAAACTTGTATTCTGCATACCACTTACCGTGGCATGCGATTGAATAAGCAACTTTATAAACAGTTAATACAACATGCAACCGGCCGGCTCTAGGAAAGCGTAACACTCTTGGGAATTTACCATTCTTTTTATACTCACATGCTAGCCTATAATGTGCGATACGCGAGTATAATTTAATGGGAAACAAGTGTTTCCATGCCTTTTTAATCGCGAATAAAAGTCTTGCAAAATTACGGAGAATTTGTTATGCAGTCATACAATGTGCTCATGTTAGTGTTAGCAGCGTAGCATTACCTGTATTATATGCATACCCATATTTTATAATGTACACGCTTGTCCACGTAAAGTTCCCCAGTTAACAAAGTATTTTCTTTATAAAAATTTTTCAGAAAATTCTTTTCTTCTTCTGTTGATACACTGATAATTCTTGCAAACTTGAGTTATTAAAGTTGCGTCTACACGTCTATACTCGATAAATAAAACTGTACATAAAATAAGTAGCAAAGATACATAATTTCGAGACGCAATACCAACGAAGCAAGCGGAGATCCTTAACACATTTTATTGTATGTAACGTAGACGCAATTGAACAAGATATCGTGACCAATTACATAGTATAAACGCAGCTTAAAACGTCTTTATTCGATAATAATTGTAAATAGAGTATGCGATCTAGCGAATGGTATTTAACAAATTATCAGTGAAATATATGTATATGTATGATGTATGCAAATACGCGATATGCAATACGTAACTATCTGTAAAAGAATCAGGACAATTCGATCAGTTCCTAACAAGCGAGATGAATTACTCTAACAAGATGAGGCATTCCATTGAAATATTCCTCGGAGGAAAGAGGGGAAAATGATAGTTGGAATCTGTGCCGCATCGTGCCGAGAGCCTTCGATGTGTTGACCTTGCGTGGGACGCGTTAGAGAATAAAACAGGTTCCGTTACACCTTCCAGCGTTGAAGCATTCCATCGTGCTCTCCCTGCCTACCTTCATACTCGTTTCCATCCCTTTTTCTTTTCTTTCGTTCAAGGGTGAGGTCGTTTCACACTCTGCATCGACCTCTGGGTCCCGATGAACCTGTTTGGTGAAATATAGGAAAAGGAATTTTGTATACCATCGATGACCTGACTATTGGTTGTCGGCGACATTTATATTTGATTGCGTCTTACTGTTACAATTGATAAACATTGGTCGTTTCTTCGAAGATTGATCGCGATTATTGATTTTATGGACGTTGCACATTAACGTAATGTATGTTTAACTAACATTTAAATGACAGAAAATATCGAAATAAGATACGATTCAAGCCTAGAAAGATTTCTGGACAGTGTCCAATTTTATTACACTCTGAAGTGCTTGTAACGAAAGTGATTGTAGCATGATAAACGTCGTGCTGTTATCTAACGAATCAATATTCAGAAACAAAAAGTGTTCAATTTCATTTGATCCGGTTAAATATTTTATGGAAACTTCCTCTCTCAACTCTCATTAAAACGAAGCTATTACTTTTACTTAGGTGATTCATCCATCATAATTTTCACATATCCGCAAATTTTGTTACCTATCTTAATACGATTTTAATGGAAATTAAGTATTGAATAATTAAGAATTGAGTCGAGTAGAAATTTTCCTAGAACTAAAATAGTGTACATTTTGTTAGACACTCGATCAGCATTCTTGTGTGGAACATCTGATTATCTTCTTACACAATACGATAAATGAACAAAGACTTGGCGAAAGTATTGCTACATGATTGAAAGTTGCGAGTTTAGGCAGACAACTCTCTCTCCCTGGACAAGAACCAAACGTTCATCGGCTCGGATTTTCCTTTCATAATCACGGGGCCTCTATACTCTAGCAAAAATTGTGGGTCCTGATTCTCGGGCATACAAAGATACCTACAACAAACATGTTAAAATGCATGAAATTTTTCATACTCATAGAAAACATTAAACTCTTTGTATATACAATGAATATATGTATGTAGGACGGATCATAAAAATGTCAATCGTGTTTGCATCATATATCAATGAGGCATCTCTCCTTATCTATGATAAATTGCTATGTTACAAAAATAAATCTATGAACCATTTCCTTCTAGTAACTCAACTGAGAATCATTAATCAGCATACAGCCAGTTACGGAAGCTTGGTATATCCCATTAAAAAAACATTTTAAAGACAATAAAAAATATAATAAACAATCATATTGTATAATATTATATTTATTTATCAACACGTGAAATAATATTTATTTTATGGCAAAATATATTTGTGTTAAAGCATTAACGTGTATCTCCTCCAATATCGGTCTTGAACACGTATTCTCAAAGAAAGTGTACATTGCACACTCATCTCTTCATTGTGCAATGTCACATAATTTATTACTTGATGTACTACAAACGCATGTATATTGGAGCATAACTATACATATAGAAGCATAGCTACTATAATTTTCGATTTATTTGAATTTCAATAATTTGTTTCTTTTAGACTATTCTTCTTTATTTTTCCCATAAACTGATGATACACGTTAAATCTTGGACTCGACCTTATGCAATCGTACAAGCTCACGTTCAATTTCTCTAATTCCCATTTCTTGCTCGTTAGAAACGAAAATTCTTTCTTTCAGTAAGATACGTACCACGTGTCATTATATGACAACGTGAAGTATAATTAAAATGAAAGTATCGGTGAAGTTTTGTACCGATTGCATAATGTTTCTCGATTTTATCTCGGTACTAACGACGTCAGTATATTTTCCATTATGAACCATTTATTTTGAAATTTTTTTTTAAATTTAAAAAACATCGAAAATGTCAGTTGTGCTACAGTTGTGCTCCGTCATGTAATAAATTACCAAGATCTAACATTTCATCATGTTTTATATATGTATATACTCTGATATCGGTAAACGGAGTAAGAACTTTTGAACCTCACGTGTCCCCTTCATAGACGAACTGAAGAAGCCCTTGAAATATACTTATTTAACGTCTAATCGAATTAGCCCTCTTAAGTTTCCCAGGTTGTTTCCCATGTCGGCTATCATTCGAAAGTGAATAATGGTCGCGACAGTTTGTTAACACGCGTTAAACTGAACAATGGTTACTATAACTCACTAGCACGCCTTTAATGCTCGCGTTGCTAATTTACAAGATTAGTGTATACTACTTATCGAGCTTTCGGCCGGCAAACAGCGATGGAGGTGTTGATCGACTGCTACTTCGACAAGTTATTCGCTGAAATGGAACGCAGTTGCCTAGCCTCGCGATACAAGCGTCGCGAGATGGTGGGCTACTTTACAGACGTGATAAATAGCGTTTCCGAAGGTAACACCCGAAGAAACCGAACGTCTCCTAAACATTATTCCCAGGAACGATTGAAATCAGGTGGAAAATTTATGGATTGCTTTAAAAGAAGTGTTCCGTGATTTACCGTACGTCTAACGGGTACTCGAAAAGAATCGATTCGAATCATCGGTTCTGGAGCGTGTCAACGCACTCGAAAGAACGAACTTTCCGATTCGCTGGTCGACAGGTTTCAACTTAATAGAAACTGTATTGCGCGATCACGAAAGTGGTTCGATCAGGAATACCGGAAAGAAAGTGATCCCGTGTAATGTTATATGCGGGTGAAATCCGTGTGTGTCGCTTCGTTTCCATATGATTTTACTTTCCTTGAAAAATTATGCGTGCCGCGAAACAACGCAAGCGGAATTGCTTATCCGTGAAATTAGACCGTCTCGCAAGTCGCTTGCACGACTCGCAGCACGATGAAGGAACGTTTTGATTTCTTTTAAAGCAGTTATATCTTATATTTCAATAACGCTATGCACAGTGGGACCTCGGTTTTCGAATTTGTTCCTAAAGGCTGTTCGAAAACCGAATTGCGCTCGACAACTGAAACCAGACTCTGGAGTGACCAATACCGATGTGCGTGACATTTCTCTACCACAGTCCCTGGAACACCTGTTTGCCTCTTTGAAAACCGAGATTCATCGTCGGTTCGAGGACCGAATTGTTCGAACTTGTTCGAGAACTAAGGTTCCACTTACTAATAACTGGATAAGACAGACGTATATAAATATCTTAGTTTCCCTGGGACGTTCAGTATTGATTTAAAAGTGAATTTAAAAATAACGCGTTGTACTTCCAAGAATATTAAAGCTCGTAAAAATCGTCGGCGTTCTTAAGGAAACGAAACATTGCGCAATCGTTGGGAAATAGTATTTTACCATAAAAGTCGTGGCTTTCACTATGATCTAAAATATACAATAACATTGACCAGTGATTGGTATCAATTAATGAAGGCAGTGGACATGAATTATCTTTAGAATCGAAACATGCGAGCTACTACGAGATTTGATCATGTTTACGATTGCGTTAGCTTGAATTATTACTATATAGACTGCGGATTTTATGGATTTAAAAGAGAACGTGCAGAAATGATAACTGCCGCGTGTAATGTACAAGACAATTCAGAACATCAAAAACTGAATGCAAGTTTCAATGTTTTAATGATAAAATAAATGTTTAGCTGAACACACGTATTTTAAATTGATACCATAAATGCTTCATCTTGCATAAGCGTTCACTGTTATTACGATGAATCTAACCTGCGATTTTCAGACGATCACAACGTCCTTTCCAATAAATAATTTCTTTCTGTTTCATCGAGAAGCACATTTGGTCATGTTTATCGTCTTAAATCGTCTGTCTCAAAATAAATACCTTCTTCGCAGCGTATTTTACTGGTCTTGCACTTTCAGCGGAGAACCTCGACAAAGAAGACGTCTGTGAGAGAATAGTAATGTCTGCCCTCCGCTACCATAACATCGCGATGATGGAGAACGGATACGTATGTCTACTCGGGAAATTCCACAACGTTCTATACGTAGCAGCGAAGCTGTGCTTCGACTGGAACCTTAACAACAACGAAATCGTGTCTCGGTTGCTCAACGATATTTTCTACTGTGAGAAGACTTTCGAACGGATCCTGGTGGGCGCTATTTTCGGCACCCGAGTGACACACTTCCTGTCCGGTTGGAAAAGCGACTTTGACGACCGCGAGGAGAACATGCGGGCTTTGATATACTTTTTGCACCATTCGACGGTAGGACGATTAGAGTACCTTTGCGCGTGTTCGTCTGTTAAAAGGCGATTCGTCGACGTCCCTATGGAGTCTTACGGGCAAGCGTTACCCTTGAGAGTGGCTATTCAACACGGCTCACCGGACATTCTTTTGATCATGCTCCGTTACGGGGCTTCGGTCGAGTGCGACAAACTAGCTCCAGCCCCGCTCGAGATGCTTCTGATCAAGCTTAGCGAGTACGACGCTCAACCTGGTGAAGATCGGATCGCTTATCCAGAGCACTTGCTCCTCTGTTTGAGGCTGGTGCTAAGAACAGTGACGACGGCGTTTGTGAAGACGCCTAGTCATATTGCCGAGCAGAGCGGTATTTTCAGTGTCTCTCTTTGCGAACAGTACCCGACGTTGGTCGAACAGAAGCTGGTCCCGCCCGAGAGGAGTGGCATGAGTCCGCCCGAATTGAGACATCTCTGTCGTTGTCGCATTCGCGAGACGTTGTTCCAGAATTGGGCGTTGCCGCATGGCATTCAACAACTTCAAATACCGGAGTCGTTGAGAAATTATTTGGACCTTCTTACTGATTGAGATTACAATATCAAATGGCATTTAAAAGACAATTGAAGAATGCAACGATGCTTGCCATTGAGGCCTTACAATACATCTATAATATCGTGTCATTTTCATTTTTTATGCAATGTTTCATATTTGTAACGCGTGATAAAAAATGTATGTGTGTAATGCGTAACGAATGAGATGTAAAATGAATTTCAACGTCGAGAAACGAAAGGTCAATGTTTTAGGTCACAATCAGTTGTAGCAGTTAAATCAAAGAGTCGCGGTAGTTTAAGAGAAACTCGGGTTCAGTAGGTCCGCAATAATTATGCATTGTAGTATGTAGACGTTAATGAATACTTGAGAACCGGAGAAATTCTTCTTAAACCGTGAATCCTTCTTTCTCACAAGTCATATCCTTTTCGCCTTTTCGACATGGTAACGCAATTATGAATTTCTACTTTTAAATTACTATTATTAACACTATTTAAGTTTGCTGAAAATAGTGTACAGCAATATCTATTTATACGACGTACCTGTTCTGACCTATAAATACGGGGTGTCAATCAAATACGTACGATTAATGGCTCACGGGGAAACAACGAAATATTGAAATATAAAGTACCCAGGAGATCGACTGACAGTCGTTGTAACTGTTTCAACTGACGTACTGCATTAAATTTTATCCCTCTGCTATGACTGAATTTCCCTCGGGGATGATAGCCTCGATCTCTACTAGATTTTCCAGGGGTTGTACGCGCAATTCAATTATCTTGCCCTTTAATAATGCATTGTCATAGTTGTCGGTAGTTGTCGTTTGTAAATGTTTCACGTGGTAACAACGATACTCGAGATTTCTAATAATGTTGACGCGCTATTCGATACAAGTTTTAAGATGTAGTACGTTCATTAAAACATTTAATAATGCTCGTAATACGTCTGCGATTCATAAAGAATTAAATAGAATATTAACTCTTATTTTTCCTACATTTTCGTATGTCGTTATCTCTCGATGAGTCAAAGGTTCTGAAATTTCGTACCTGTACGCATCTTCAGAGACATTTATTTTCCCTGGCTCTCCGGTGGTCTCTGTTCGACTGGTAAGATTCACCGTATTTCCAAACAGGCAATAACGTGGCATACGATGTCCAATCACCCCGGTCACGACCTCTCCGCTATGAATCCCGATGGTAATTTTCTGCGGAACAATTTACGCGCTTACTAAATGGATCTTCCTTACAGGTGACAACACGCGTCACGTCCCGTTCTCAGCTCAGCGGAAGCGTAGGAGCAGGAAGAGTGCATTCAGGAAGAGAGTCTTTTTTACGAACGATAGAATGTGATCTCTCGATACCTGTCTCGGTCGCGTAGCTTGAATCGCGATTGAAAAGTCAGGGGACATTCAACTAGTTGAGAAATCTTCTTGCTATTTAGTTACATTAACGCGTAAAACTGAAGAAGAATAAATTTTTACATGATGTTTACGTATAATGCGGGAATTCGATAAAGAGCGAATATATCTTAGAAACATCTCGAAAATAAAAAAGTAAAGTAGATAGTTAATTGAGCGAGGCGACTTTAAGTTCACCGAGCGTTTGACGAAAAGTTTAAGCACAAACAGCACGTTGCTCGTGAATCTTAAATTAAATTATCTCGAGACATTGACGTGAAACGAGTTCAAAGATGAGAAATGAATTCAATTTTAACTTTTCAGTAGACGCATAGTTCCAGAAAGATTATTTTCCAAATTAAAAAGAATTCAAAGTGCAGCGCACGATGTAAAACGGGAGATTGACAAACGTTTCGTCGGGGATTGACTGTTCGCGCGGTAAAGAGCATAGAATTCGAAAAGCGCATATATAAAAATATTGGAGAACTTACGACGGGTTCACCATCGATCTGCACTTCGTCTGCAGCGAGATCCATCATATCCAACGCGAGCCGCGCGATGCAGCGTGCATGGCAACGACATGGTTCCGGTAATCCGCTCACGGCCATGTATTTGTCACCAACAGTTTCGACCTAGTGCGACCAAAGTGGATCAGTGCTAACAAGCCTGCTCGTAAATTCAAATTGTATCCGTACGATGGTTACACGCGAATCCCTGGTTTCAGCTTTCCAAGTATGCGACCAGTAACGACGTACATGTTTATTTTCTTGTCGCGAACCTGCATATGGTATTCCTCTATACAATTTATGAAATCGATACATTTAATGTACTTTAGAATTTTTTGAAAAGAATCGTTGTAAATTAATTATCCTTATAATTTGTGGAAAGAAAAATTACGAACGTTTTCTAATTTTAATTTTTCTTAAATATAATTGCATTTACAAGAGAGTGCATTAGGAAATTTAAAAATAATACCAAGTTCGAATGTACATTATTTTCAGAGTTTGAATGTCACAATGCAGCTCGTTCAAGTTTCAGGACCTAATGGCAAGTTTTCCGTATAAAAGTGAAACACCCAAGGGAACAGAAAAGTTCCTTCTTCTGACCGACATTACTATTTAAAATACCCATCGTGACAACGGTTGTCGTTTGAATTTCCAACGGCTTCATTCAGGGATCGTATAATTTATCCCGCACGGCTCGCTTTCCCTCTTTTTCGCCCGTATTTCAATCCCCATTATTATTCTCTTCATGCGTCTTCGCTGACCATGCCTAGCATATCCCCGTCAAGTACCAGTCCCCACCATGATCGCGTCGTCCCCACTTTCCGGCCGAGGGACAAATTATACAATCCCTGGGTTCATTCTAGCGGTCCTCTATTTGTTGCCGGCAGGGACTGGATAATTTTTCCCTCGGCCGGAAAGTGGGGACGACGCGACCATGGTTGGGGACCGGTAGTTGACGGGGGTATGCTAGGCATGGTCAGCGAAGGCGCATGAGGTGAATAGTAGTGGGGATCGAAATACGGGCGAAAAAGAGGGGAAGTGAGCCGTGCGGGAAAAATTATCCAATCCCTGGTTGCCGGCATGCATACACATGATAATACGCCATCTCCGCGGTCACGTATACACGCGATCCTTTGGAACTTTTCCATTACTCTTTTGTCGTTGATAAATAATTAAAAAAAAAAAATCATTTTATTTGAAGTGCAAATTTCTTGAAATTTTAAATATGGTTCTGATATCGATTCGAAGCAACTCGGAAGAATGCGCACAGTGAAACGAATAAACGATGTATTAGAATCTAGACGGACAAAATCATGTGAACATCCTGCTCGCCTGTCTTTCGGGATGTTTATGCAAGCTAACGGCTCACCTTGTACACGTTCGGATTCTTCTTTGGATCGGTGAGCACGTCGAAGGCGGTGTACAGCTGATTGAGCATATTGACGATTTTCATCGCGCCACTAGAGTCCGTGTGAGCGGCGCAGTAGGCCCCGAAACCGACGATGCCAGAGAACAAAAGGGTCACGCAGTCATATTTTTTCGCTGGAACTGGCCTCGAGTGCCTGAGTTCGTTTGCCACGGATATAGGCAGCACCGAGTACAACAACCTGCGGGACGAGCCAACAACTTTTAATGAACCGCCTTTCAATCGACCAGCAACCTCCCCGGGCTCGCTAATTTTATTGCCTCTGTTATATTTGCTCGGTCGTCACGAACCATGAGAAAACCGCACTCTTTTTTCTTTTCAGTATTTCTGATTGAATGCATGGAATTGAACGTTAATTTCATTTCGAGTTTTTTATTTAATTTCAAGTTGCTTTTAGAAAATTTATATGGAAATTCTAACTTTTTACGTGCTTTGAATTTTAATTTTAATTCTGTGAGTTTGTTGAACGTGGTTTAGTATTTGATTCTCATTGGCGAACTTGAAATTCTTCGCTTACCTCCCCATATTAGGCATGGTTCTTATTAAAAATGTGTGGAAACCGATGATAATATAATTTGAATCCGACATGTGCAAGATTTAGAAACATTCTTCTAGTTGGGCTGAATTTATCATCAATTAAAAATACCTCCCCAATTCCCCATGTTGGACCGTTTTTCTTTACCGTTCTCTGCCATATTAAAAGGTTCCGACACTGTTAAAAGAAGGGTCACGCCTAGATTAGACTTTCAATGATTTAATTCAATCCAATTGCATACTAGTTTTATTCGGTTATATGCGTGGAAAATATTTTGTCGAATGTGACCTAGTTTAATCCGTGCGACTCACAACAAGGCAACAGGTAGAAAAATATAAAAACAGCAATTAATCTCTCCCCTTTGTGTCTGTAAATTGTATCTCGTTCAACTGAAAAATTTCGAATCACTGAAAAACTAAAGGATTAAAAAGTGTATCGATATTCTGATTACAGAAATAAAACATGTATACTCGCACTATTTTTACAATAGAGAAATACGACAACAAGGAAGCAAACAAGACAAAATGCGACGACGTCAAGATTAATTCAGAGAATTCTCAAAGTTCATTTTCTTTTAAAGGAAATTTTAAATGAAAAATTGTTATTTAATATTTTCGATAAATTTTTCCGGTTGTACTACTTGATACGAAACATCCTGTACTTTGTTTAAAGTTATTTCACGAATTGTTTTTATATTTACTACAAATTGCATTGTTAAAATTAAAAGTTCTTTCTTCGAGACTTTTTTAAGATCCCTTCGACACGTTTCAAATTTATCTTTTTTATAATTCAATTGCTCTCATTTTACAGTTTCCCTAACAAGTCTGTTTATAAAAGCATCTGTTATCACGCTCACATTTTTAACTAACGTGAGGCGACGACAGACATTTACGAAGCTAAAAAGTTATCAAATTGACGGGAGCAAGGCGAGCGAAAAAGATGCGATCCATCCAATTTCCGGTAGGAACAGAGTATCCTGTCAAGAAAAAAACTTTCACTACCGGACGGAAGATACGTCAATTCTGGGCAAGATTGCATCAGGATGGATGGCAAACGAGGCCAAGAGGGATTTCCTTAATCAGAAAATTGCGCAGGCTGGGATACTTACCTGTCGGTTTTCTGCTTCTCGCCGTCGAGCTCGCGATACGTCTGTTGCAATTTATCGGTAAGCAATTCCAAGTTCCTCGTTAATTTGTAATCAGCCTCGAATTGCTCCGACATCAGCACGAGATCTCTGGTGGCGTCGTGAAGAGGAATGTCGCTCAGGTACAATCCTCGCCTAGTGATTACAATCGTGCAAAGGGAAAATTCTCAGGACATTAACACGTTTATTTGTAACATTATTCGAGTGGCTCTAATCGATTAGAATATCTGGATTAAAAACTGGCATTCTTTTTTATGTTCAGAACGATTCTCTCTCTCTCTCTAGTTTTTCGTAAAATCAAAGTTTGATCTCAGACAAATTGTTCGACGTTCAAGTAACGAAAATTTATGATCTCCTAGCGAAGAACCACAACCCCGAATTCAACACAATTTATCTTCGGCATCTCTAATCGCTCTCATCTCAGATTCAGCGTTCAATCATCTTTGATGTATAATTCATGTCTTGTTACAATTTATGAATCTCAATGGTGGTCTAAAGACTGTGCAACAACGTGACGCAATAAGTGCGCGCTGGAGTAAATACGTTCATTCGAATAAATACGAAGATTTCCCATCCAGGAAGGAAATTTATTTTTTAATCAATTATACATAATCTATTTCGCGACGCAGTGAGGGTAATTTTTGTTTAAGTCAGCGTTGTGACGGCGATTGCGACTCGGTTCGTGTTACAAAATGAAGTTAATGCGGTAAACAGGCAGCGTAATGGAAGGTAACTCAATTAAGCTTTATCCTTAATTACGTCGTCGCTTGCATCCGGCTAAATCCTGGCCAACTACGAAATTATCTGCGCATTAATTGTTAACCATGAGGCACTTTGAGCGAGAAAAGACAATTGTCTTTTTGTAATACTATACTGCTGGTAAATTCTTGGAATCTCCAGAATAGCCCAGGAAAGAGGTTTGTAGTGAAATTAATACACAATAATATAGTCTGTTCTCTGCCAACTCTCTTGGCAAAGAGAAATCTATAATTAAGAAGCGGACTGTACCACGTTCGCGATAATAATCGATTAGGCAGAATTTATGTGGAAACGTACGATCGTGACTCGAGCATTTTAAGGGAAATGAAGAAATGGGGAAGCAAAAGATAGATCGGACGAAGGAACGGGTGGTACTGATAGTAAAAGGGGGTCAGAAATCGACGAGAATAACAAGGGTGAAGAACATTCGAACGAGGGCAATTCGGTGGCGGCATGACGAGAATTTATGCTCGCAATAGAGCACAGTCAGACAGTAGAATTGCTTAATTATGTGAGCCATCGTTTCAGCATCTATTGAACAGTCCGGTATACTGTGGATAAATATTTTCCGTGCAAAGACAGGGGAATACGTTACGATGAATTAATAGGGACAGTTTCACTAGCCGGTCTACCAAACACGTTGCTTGTATTTACGATAATGACTTCCATACCAATGGCTATCGATGGCTACGAGATGTGCTACTTTGAGCTTTATGTCTTCTTTACTCCTGTTGCCTTATTGTTAACGAACATACAATAGTTATTGCTACATGCTCGTATTTTTCGACGAAATACAATTTTATGTTTAATGCGACCAGCAATTTTCTCCCTACTGAGAGTTAAGGCATGAGAATTATTAACTCAAGTTAACAAGGTTTAGTGCGTTTAGTTTCGAGTCTTGACTGCACATTTGACGTACTTGCGTACTTTATCAAATATAAATACGTATCATATTATTCATTTTATCACTGTCATTTAGTTCCATTTATAATGTGTTTAGTAATCGATAAAAATTTCACCTATTTAAATCTGTCGATAAATAATTAAATTTCTTAAATATTCTAACCGGATTACTATTTCCAACAGAATTTAATTAAGCCTCATTGCTCTACTACGGAATGAATGCACTCGTTTTACTACACTCGTTAGCGCGAAAAATGTCTCGAGTTGTTAAGATAAGAAAATCGAGGACGTCCTTCGAATATCTTTGCCGCCACAAATTAAATCCAGTTGATATCTACTTCGACATCGTTCTCCATATCCTCTGGTCTAGACATATCTTATTTTCGCAATGCGGTATATCCGTCTAGACTCATATATTTGCAGATAAAAGCAGATAATCCTCCATCGTAAATTATATGTACAGGAGGAATTGCACAATGAACTTTTTCTCTTCAGGATTCATTCATAGCAAAATTACCAAAAAGGAACGTGATATATGTATAGAGTTCAATATATTGACAAGCGAGAACGTTATGAGTTTGTTTGTTCCATTTCTTAATCAAGTTGTAATGAATGGGTAAAATGAAAATTGTGCCGACACTTTCCGGCGCGGTGCCCCGTTCAGTGGGACTACTCCGGCAGAGTGGACTGCTGTAGCGAAATATCTTTTGATCAGAGATAACGTTAAGTTAAATTGTAAATGTATATTTTGATTATACAGAGCGTTCTACTTAATTTGCATTTGATGGCGCAGTTCAGCGCAAACGCAAAACGTGTTACATTGTTCACGAGTTCCATTCGTATTACTGTGATTTAGCTTTTTGTACTTTTGCTCAGTAGCGTATCTAGGCTTTAGATATTTCGCTATAGAATCTATCGCCATGAGCCGTTATCGATTACAGATCGTGCATGGCTAGTGAGCCAATGTTGTTTAGCCTGATTGAAATTCGATGTAGGTGTTATCCGATAATTGTACGCGATGTATATCGACGTATGTCCCGCAAACAATGAGATTAGTTTACGCGTCAAAATTACCGTCACGTATGAGACTGCGAATTTGGGTTACTGACTTTACAATATCAAGGAATGCAAACAATCCTGACTTGCTCGGGAACGCGTTCGATGTATTTTGCTAATCAACGCGGCTTTCATAGATCGAATGCGGACAGTGACTCTCATTAATATGCTCAGATGCCCTGCACATTGAAATAACTGTTTTAACAATGGATCAAAGACTTGTGAAACTTTGTACATGGATCTAGAAACGGAACGTTTCAAATTTTTATCAAAGACTTTACTGATAATGTTAAAAATTATGTCCTTTTCTTCTTTATTCGAGACTCCAACGAATAGTAATTTTTTTTTAATTTGTGTTATATTTTATATAGTAAACTAAGCCTTCCAATATTCCACAGAAAACTACAATATTTAGCCCAACATTAAAAAAGTTATTCCGTTTTGAAATGTGCTCTAATATTAATGAGAGTCACTGTAGATGAGAATTTTATCAAGCTTGGATATCAAATGTGGTTTCTGATTAAAAATACAAATAAACAATATGTTCTCGATCAATTTATCCAATCTTGGAGATGAAATAATTCTCAATAAGTTCTTACCTGGTTAAATCGTCCAAGTTCATGACGCTGGGATAACAGAGGAAGGTGACTAGGTCCGACTCGGGGATGTATAACATTTGCCCCTATAAAGTAAATTACAACACGTGTAACGTGCTTATTTTCTGCTGCCAATATTGGTCTTCAAAACTTCAGCACCAGTTGACGTACAAAATTAAACATCAAACTATTGATTACGTTTTCAATAACGGACAAATTTCATTTACGATGTGAAAGTTCATTTATTAAAGGTATATACTAACTTTCAAGCGTAGGTACGAGTACTCCTCCGATGCTTCCACCTGCATCACACCCTTCTTCGTTCGTAACACGTATACAGTGTTTATATGCGACAATATGTTCTCAAACGTCAACTCTAAATGCGGTCTGACCTGAGAGAACAAAGTTATAAATTTACTTTGCATAAAGAATTCAGAATGACATTATTCACAAAATTCATTGTTATCCATTTGCATATTGTATCAATTATTGCGGATTGTGTTCATACCAATGTCGATTAACGATAATAATCTGAATGACTATCTGCTGTATGCACATCATGCAGATACACTGAGTGAAAATCCTATAAACGCACGTAAATATACTGTACCTTTTTTTTAGCCCTTCACCATCCACTCGTACGCCGAATTCGCCCCGGCTTTCGCCATTCGAACTCGGCGCCCCGGGCTCCTACCCCAAGGGAAAGTGCTTTCTATTTAAGTACATTTATTACATCCTATCTATTATTTACAATTTCAGTGAGTTGCAGCACTCACTGTTCTCCTTTCGCTACTCGTCAGATATATGTTTACATATATGTATATTTATGTGATAATTATGTGAATGCAAAGCTTTTTTAATAATTAAATATTATATACGTGTACTTGACAAACTGCTTCATGCAATTCTAATTTAGGTGAATCCGTATCACAGAAAGGGTACAAGTATGTTTCCATGCGCGTTACAATTGTGCAAACTTACAGTTAGTAGGATGTCGTTCAACTTGCAATTACCAGAACACACTTGAGGTATAACTCGGGTTATAGTGCAACCGGTTTGAACTATCGTGAGATCTCGGTTAAACATCAGATGGAACGGGAATACTTGGCAGAACGTCATGGGACTCACTTTTGGCTCTGCGACACGTTCACCGATAACAATGGTTACAATAATTGTACATCACTAGATTAACCCCTTGGCCGTCGGAGGTGAAATGTATCTTTTGATCCGAAAGTGCGTCGACGCAAAGGATAATCACAAAACTCAACATCCTACGGTTTATGAGGCCACCGAATCCAGACATAATATCAGAACTTGCAATTCAATGAAGCATCCAGTACGGGATTAACGACTTTGTTTGGTATCGTTTCTGAGACTTTGGAACCAAGCGAAAAACTACAAAGAGTAGAATCTCCTATCTTAAATCGTACGCTGATTAATAAATTCCGATCAGTAAATGAATGAAAACGAATATTGGCATTTTTATTTTATTTCACGAGTATAGTACGTAGCTACTTCTTCCTATAGGAGTTCACGCTCCAGTTAGCTCAATGCCTCCGAGGATCCTGGTTCACGATAGTCAAGGGGTTAACTTGATTTCCCAATTAGACGCGATATAGAGGATATTATAAAACGAAACTGCAAGAGTAAATGCCAAACATATTCGTCAAACTCACCAATAGATAAAGTCTCCAATTCCGCAATCATAGGATCCGAAACGACCCCAGGACCGGATGTGTTGGTAATCAAGAACTGCACGTGATCGCATTCGTTTTTCGTTTTGAGTATCCGCATCTCTACGTCCGTGCCATGAAGCTTTTTCGCCACGGTCTGCAGTCGATCAAATTTATAACGCGGTCAATCACGGTTCAGACCGAATGAATTTATCAGAACGAGAGTTAAACATCAAACAACTATTGATTTAACGTATATTTTACTTGGACGATTAAAAGTATTATAACTCCATAGCAGTGTGCATGATTAATAAATTGTAATGTACGATAAATCAGAATACGAATCGTGAAGAGCCAAACTGAACGATCTTCAAGACTGAACATTCTTCCAAATTGTACTCAACAACCCGAGTTCTTTCGAGTACGTGGATTAGTTTACTAAATAATGAAACAGAAAATTGCAAGTTTTCCTTTTTAATTTCCTCTCCGAATACGAGTAGGAATATGTCAGAAATACCTTGACGATGCCAATCACAATGTGCTCCAAACCAGGTCGATCGGAGTAATAATGTAATATAAGCGCTCCATCCTCAGGACGTTCGGTGCACCGGAAGGAGGGCGCCCTCATTCCTGGATACAGAGTGCCTAAATGATCGTGAAGGGCGTCCAGATTCTGTAATTAATCGTTACGTGGATCCCCATCAGTATATTTCCAAACATTATCGAATATTACGGTTCACCTAACTAAAGTATACACCCCGTGTCCCTAATTCGTTTTCGATTACCATTTTGTGTTTCGACCGAACCACCGCGCCGTAATAATCAATACATGCGATTTCACCACAGCCACTGATATAATTTATCCCGTTAATCTGTATTATTGATGCATCGTAATTCCGATACACCGCCATTGACTCGATCAGCGACGGTGAATTACGTAAGAAATGTGAAATTCCCAAGCGCGAACAGAACAAACTGCTCGCGCAATATTATGTTTTCGAACAATGTTGAGGAATATTTTTTTGATGAAATGAAAAGGAGCAGAGCACCATTGTTCTCGCCATGTTCTGTATGATTAATTTCATCGGACTCCAGCCAGTTGATATGTACGGATAAAAAAAAACAGGCCAATCATTCAGTCCGCTGGAACGCGGCATAGGAATCATAATAATTCATCAGCCAAGCATAATAAATACATTTTCCATGATCCTGCCTCGCGATAATCCTAATGTTGGTATTCCGGTCACGCGATCGGGTTCACGCGCTTTTTGTTCGGACATTCAGCCATAAGTTGCCGCAATCTGGGACTGGTTCGTCGCATCGATGCTGTGCACCGGCCTTAGTATGTACATACGCACGGAGAATCTCGCCATATACGCGACGACGCGGATGCAAATTCTTCGATAATACATGCGTGCAACTATGAACACGCAACAAGGACAGAAGTGACGAGGACCGTTTTCAATGCATGAATGACTCATGTTTTTATAGGCGACAAAACATTTGATGAATTATTGTGCTCAATGCATTTCTTTACGCGAATTCTGATTTTAACTTGCCATTTGCTTACTCATTTCAAATAAGAAACATTTCAAAACTTGAATTATTTAAAAATAGGCTAATTTACGGTTAAACTGATTAGTTTACACTGTAAAAAATTTTCAAAGAGAATTGCAGAAATACTGTACATAAACTACCTGCCTACTAATCAAACAAAACTCTCTACCTACTCGCCTATTCACTTTTTACGCAATCGCATTATGCAACTAAACATCTGTCGAGTCTGCGTGTAACAAACACGACATGAATGAGGATATGCCTACGCGTGTCATCCTTTCAAGAAAACTTTCACCACGATCGGCACGCGGAATCGCGACAATCCCTGCCGTGGGGTCTACCTACCGAGGAGGGTAATGATATTCCTTAGGAAAGTGAATGGACGTGTCGAAAGAGCATGTCGACGAGCGATTTACCTGCAAAAAATCTCTGGGCGTCGCCCCGAGCACCTGGAGGATCTTGTCGTAGCCGGAATCCTGACAGAACTCGAAGAACATCCGGCCGAATAGCTCGAGTATCTCGTTCGCCGGGATATCTGAAAGATTTCTCGAGAATATCATCGACAGTTGGTACCGTATGCTGCTACAATATTGTATCTAAGGTCAAACAAAACTAATTTGAAATGAAACAAAAAGTTGATTGTGATACACTTTAAAAAGTGGATGGAGCATGAAGTCATGTGTTTTTAAACAGGGTAATTTCGGAAGAGACGGCAAGTACTTTCTACACTATCCCCCATACGCGTCAGTATTTTTTTTGCTTTACCCAAAGAACACGGCTCTCAGTGTTGCATTTTAATTTTACGAAATTGTGAACGAAATCAACTTTTTAATTTTTGGTGAGTACACAATATTTCTTACGTTGTCGTAAGGAATATGATTACTTTGTTGTTTGGGCAGATGTTTATAGCATTTTCGGAAACTGACAATGAGTTTCAATAACGTTTCGCTATAATTCTATTCTGAATTAACTATGATGATTTAGGTATTCGTATTCGGTTTTGATACGAAGTCCATCTGTCCTATGCGAATAATCAGAAATCAATACTTGGTTTTGGTGATGAAGCGCATGGTCCATCTCAATTGTACATGTTAAAAACAGATTATAAAAGTAAAACGAATGACTGGAAACAAATGATATGTTGGCTGCTTTCGCTGGTTTCACAAGGGATATTTAAAGTTTGAAAATATATATGTAACTAATGTGCGAAAAAGTAAATAAATATTACAAAATAATCGTCTATTGTTAAATAAAATAATTTTTTTTCATAAAAATAGTTGTTATGAATAAATGTAATAAACGAATATACATGTGTAACTTGTATGAAGGTGGTTCATCTCACCAGTACTACTGAGAGAGAGATCGGCCACAGCCCAAAATTTTGTCTTATAATAATTATATGTCGTGCATAAAATCATTCATTATACAAATGGACAAGTGAAATATTTAATAATTCCTAAAATATTTAATTTTTCAAACGCTTTTGAAAACACGTCTCTCCGGGAATTACCCTATTTGAGTAAAGTACTAACATGTACTCCGTTTAATGTCATTAATATGAACTATGAACATAACGTCGATCATATTACAATTCTCGTGAAGCATCGAGTTAGATGCAATTTTAACATGATAGACTATTTTCTCGTTCAGAACGGAGAGAGATTAATTACAGCGTCAAAGTCTCGGAACAAATTGCTCGACTAACGATCGTTTTCACGCCAGATTATTATCGATGTAAAGGACACGAGGGGATTACATTGTTTCTCCTGCGTCCTTTCACTCAAAGATTCGTAAACCGATATCGAAAATCTATTACTATTGCTGTTCCGCTGTGTCGCTTGCAAAAAATCAGTTTTTTACGATTTTTCTCAAATGTTGAAAGAAGCTTCATGATATCAACAAAGAACAAAGTTATGCATTGATTTTAAAATTAACGCAAGATAAATAAATATGTAAATGTTTAAATAGTAATAAATATGTAAGGTTATTTGGGGAAAGTCTTGAAGATTTTAACGAGGCTGACAAAGTATCGCGGAAAACTTTCAAGTAAATGAGAAATATTCGAAACGAGAAATAGATGCTATTGTTTGGATAGGAATCAAGGAAGCTCCAGAATCTTAATAGGATTAAACAGTAAAAGAGAGTTCTGCAGTAACATTCGACATTAAGAAAAACGTTAGCTCAGGAGAGTTTCTATCCAAACAGCATTAATTAAATTATTGAATTCCATCAGCTGTAATTAAATGACTTAATTCTTGAAATCGGCATCGATTACGATACCGCATAATTTAATTGGAAATTCGTGTTTGAAGAAAAATGAATACGTACTGAGCCGATTGACAGCTGCCGATATAATATTGTATGTAATTTCATCGTCGTATATTTGGCGAACCAAAAACTGTCCTTCCATATTGACCGCGGCATCTTTCCTGTGAATAAACGTTCAGCCATCTTTACAGTTAACCAAATTTCAAACAACTTTTTAGAATACATCAATATGTCACTAAAAAAAGTTTGCAGATGCTTCCATACTACATCTCCAAAAGTTTTCCTAAATGTAGATGCATCGTCATTATAACCCTTCACACATTTTCATTCAAGTAAGTTCATATATCAATCAATATTCCAAAATAAAAATATGAAAGCATCGTTGCAGTCAATTATAAATGACGTTCTGAAACTCCGAATATTAACAAATCGTACATGTCAATAAATTTTTAGCACAATTATTTTACCATCAGATATGAAAAAGTTTGTGATGGTGTAATAAAGTATTAATTGGCTGTTGGGTGGTGCAGCATGATAACACCGAGCGAGCATCCTGTTTTATTGAACTTTCGAAAGGCCAATTAAGGCTTTGCTTTATTTTACGTCGACGACGCGAAAAATGTCTGAAAACTGAAACCGCAGCCGCATACACACGTAAAAGCCTGGTTATTACATTGCGAAGCGTCGATCTGCCAGCTGGTCAAAGTAATACGAGCGTGTAATAGGAAATTAATTAGTTTCGCGCTTAAAGTAAAGCAAATATTTCTCAGCAGCAAAAGCCGTGCATTTTAACTTTAACAGGCTTTGTCGGGTGCTTGCGGTGGTATTCTATTAAATTTAGAAAGTACAGTTTAATGGCACTCCGTTGTTTGACATGGATATGAGCTGTCACTCCAAGCTTGCAGCCAGCGTTCTCGCAGAATTTTGTCCGACCTCTCTCGACGGTCGACAAAACTGTTATGAATTCCAGATGAAGCACAAAAATAATATCAAGTATTAATTTGTGAAAATTACTTTCCTTGATGATTTCAAGTCACAATAAAAGTCTTCAAATTCTAGTATATCTTACATGAGAATGAAAATTAATTTTTGTCAAAGACATTCTTTAATGTCACCAATTATTTTACGATAGCATGCACACTGTTTTACGAAAATGGGATACTTTGCGCCCGCAAAGTCCACTGTTTCTGCATCGCGTGGAAAACTGATCTTGAAAATTACATTGCGTATCTTGTGAACACGGCGACGACGAAACATCATTTAGGGGCAACTAAATTGACCCGTTTTTCTACAGCTCTCAAGAGTCATCGTACCTTATACTTGAACTAACCCACATTTTCACATCCCTCGCCTGCAGTATACATATTTGATAAACAATATCGTCCCGACCCCTTGTCTTGTGTAAAAGAAAGGTTGTACTATCTTTTTCTATGAAACCCAAAATTTGAGCTTTTACACTAAACTAAATAACTTTGTTATTTTTAAAATTCACCAAATTACATTATGCAGTTTTTGTTAAAATGCAGATCATGGATACTGTATCAGTTGTATAATTTATAATATGCCAAGTGTTTGCCATGTATTGAATCAGCGATATTATAGATATGAATAATGCAACGTTGTGAACATTACTACAATTATTCACGATTGTTAAAAATGCTGTAATTAAACATAACAAATAAACCATTAAATAACTGCTCGTATAAATATTGATTAAATATTATTCTGTCATTATCATTTTTAATTATAAGAGAGTGAATTCGTATTCTCTAGTAAATTAAGAAATATACATTAACAAGTAATACCGCTGATAGCAGTTATCGTAGTACTTGATGAACACGCCATTTCCACGAAATTAGAATTTCATACGTCAGTGCATAATCAACCAATGTTCGCAACCGCAAGCTAGCTCGGTGGTGAATTCTTGAACACAAAGTGTGTTTCAAGCCGTGCTTCAATTAAATCTCAGTAAACCAGGGAACGCATAGTTGGCCGACCACGCCAAGCGAGTAATCATTTCTTCCCAGTTAAAGAAACATACATATAATCGTAAAACAATTCGTCAATTGCACAAAATGTGGTTTTTAATCGTACAAAAATACATCTTTTCAAGACTCGCACAAATTCTTTTGAAACTCATGTTTGAAACATGTTTTCTCATTCTGCATTTTCATATTCTTATTCCATTTATCTCGCAACAGATACCGAGAATAATCCACGTTTTTAATGACAAATAAATTTGGGGTACGCTCAAGACGAAATTTAGTGACATTTAAAACATTATTCAATTCCTCGGAAGCCATAACTGGAGATTAATTTCAACAGCATGCGCGTGCCTTCGTATAAACCGTACGGTATCGTACCACTGCCACAGGTGCGTGGCGGTATTCGCTAATTAAAGTCCAGTGCAGTGAATTTTAGTACTTTCATTTCAAGTTCTCGCATCACGCACCTGTCTTTTATAGTGGCACTATGTTAACCTTTAATGAAACCATTCTGCTGACAAACTGTACGGAAAAATTTCTACACGACACGGCTTAAGAATCCTCGAAACGGCAACAACTTCCGAGCTGTGAAAGCCTTCCTCTCTAAAGATCTACTTGTTACCTCACCATATTACCATTGCCGCACACGAGCGGAATTCTCATCCGAATGTCTGAGAAATGACAAATGATGTCACACGTTCCGAACAGTTACTTCAGTTACTGGAACCGCCTAGGAATTAGTATGGTAGCCAAAGTGTAACGTACATCAAACAACGCCCCAAGGACTGATGGCTCGTTTGATCAACAAACAGCGAAACCTTGTGCATTCAGCTCGATCTAGAATTTAAGAACGTGTTGGTGGACTGCGGGTGGTATCCGCTCGACAAACAGCAACACGCGTACCGAATACTTCGTGCCCGCGTCATTGAATCAATAGATCGAGTAAGCAAAACTTTATTATATGAACTTGTTGATCAAAGAAATTTGCCAAGGGTTCAATCCTTTCCTTCGTTTTCCTTCGTGACCCTAGTTATATTGCTCAGGGATTTCATCTTTACGGGAGGGTGGTTCCTTTAGATATGATTTAGATACCACATGGATTGCAGCTTTATTGATAGGGAAGTGGGACAGGTAATGGAAAAAAGGTTCATATGAGTACAGGGGTGAATATTACTGTGATTGATACACTTTCTCTCCCATATCAAATTTTCATACTAGATGGTAAAAAGTACGCAACAAAATTCATTTCCATCACGTTTAGTTTTCAGATTTGTCAAACATAATCCTCTTGGCACCAAAGCGAACACGTTCCGGTGACAGTCCATCGGGATGGGAATCCAGTCATTTCTCCGATTTGCGTAGGATTACATTGGCTAGAAAATTCAATATAAATTCCGAATGGCACCGCAAGGAGAGAGAAGAAACGTTCCGACGAAATTTTAGTTAAAGAATGTGAAGGATTCGGGTCACGGATGCATCAAGCTACACATACATACGTACGTACATACATAGATACCGTAGGTTAGGGTTAGAGCAAAATAAAGCTGGTCAAGCACGGGGTTACACCACGTGGTCTGGCGAACAGCTTCCGTTCTACCCCACAAGAGTCGAACATCATGGAGAGTATGATTGTGTAAAACGAGCAAAGGTAAGGAAATAACAGCATAAAAACAATGTGCGAGAAACAAATAGACATAGAGAGATGGTGATTGATGCGAAATCGAGTCGACGCGTCGTGCAGTCACACTTTACCTACTTTATCGCCTCCCATGTCTCGCTGTCAAAGGTCTTCACAACCAGCAGCTCGAGGGCGTAATTCACAAAACCGTACTGCACATAAAACAAAAATAACTATACTTTTGGCGCGAGTATGGAACGTTATTACGGAAACGTGACAGTATGATTTACGTGCAAATGGATTGTTTAGACACTGATATATCACGTGATTACAACTGACATCTGCCGATCGTCAATTGGTCCTGTCAATTTGACAGTTTTTCAATTCGTACTCGTCAATTCTATTTTCTGTCACAGATTATCGTTACCGTCTTTTATCTCAACGAACGTACCATGATGATCGGAGAGAAGCAGACTGATTATTATGGCTTCTCCGCGTATATCATTCCATTCTAATTGCCATGAGAGCCGTGTTTACGTCGTGCACACGAGCCGCGTACTGGAAAGTCGGTTCGCTGGAGACGACAGGTATCGATTTTCTACCCTCACAACTGCGCCACCTAGATACAACCCTGTTACCCGTCTTCGGCTCGCCCTCCTCCATAAGCCTCCTACACCCTTCTCGCTGCCAATCCGTTTTGCTGCCGTCCCCGGCATCGGCAGCGACATTATTCGTCAGATGAATACATACGAAAAGCTGATGAGACTCGCTCGAAGGAGCTTGTACTCTCCCTGATTGAATAATTCTATAATTTTCCTTAATATACATTAATTTCTTCATTTATTGTGTCATTTGAAAACTAAAAAATCAGTCTTATTCCCGTAGTTTCTATTCCAAGTTTTCTATCCATCTTTGACAATTTTTACGAACAGGTACTTTGTTACTGATTTCAATGATCTTTAAATATGTCGTCGGGGGCATGATTCAAGACATCTTTTCCCTATACATGTTGCTGTCGTTCAGGTTTAGTTTCCGAGACATTCACAAACACCTACTGTCACTCGAAACTTTATTCTTTTCCGATTAAACTAAAGATTTCTAAAATTATTTTCATCATTTATTTTCCTTGAGCTTCATCACCGGAAGTTTCATTTGGGCGTCCTAGTAACGTGCTTTTCGGAGACGGTATCGAGCTTCTTTGTGGGATTTTATCTGCGGAACGGCTGACCCGAGAACTCGTTGAATAGCTTAGGGTTGTGCAGCCGAGTTTCAAACTGAAAAACAACGATGACGAAGGGGGGCAACAGGTTTAATCTCGTGGGTCGCGAGGAAATCGGTGTGGCGCGGTGTAATATTCCGGCCGGCCGATCTAAAATTCCGACTTTGGCAGTAAGCTCGACTTAGATTGTAATTAAAAACGATGCAATAGTAGGCAATTATAAAACTTTAACTTCTGGCGGAGAAGAGCCCCGAACGTCAAGAAAAGACAGATTTTATTTATCGCGGCGCGGCGCCACGCGTCGAATCGCGGGACGTCGAGACCGGAAATTACCAGTGAACGTGCGATCCCAGTATGGCTTCGTTAGCTGAATTACGGTCTGCTGTTACAGATCATACCTTTGAAATGTCGAACTGTACTGACTTTTGTGCAATGAACGTTCTTATTAATTTCAAAATACTTACAAGTGTTATTGTCTGTTACATGGAAAGAAAATTATTTTCAACAATTAATCTATCGAAAGTTTATGAAAAATTCTATTTTGAAGCTGAATTTCATAATTTTTCCGTGAAAATGCCACAGTGACTCTAAAGGATTATAACTGCATACTATATTTCTCTTACTCTGTGCACTCGGAATATCCCGGAACATTTGTTATATCCCTCTACGAATTATATCCAAGAAAAGGATCGTAAAAGTAGCTTAGACGGATTCTGGAAAGCATATATATGCAATCTATTAAATGTTATTTAAGCACAAAAGTATATGTATGATTCAATATGTTTGATCTATAGATATTGTACATATTGTCAGTATACAATTTGATATTTCTTAAATCCGTTAGCTATTTGCATCCAAGTATAGCTCGTTATTTTCGACTAGACACTACGGCACAACAAGATGGTATCGAGTGCGTCATTCAATATTCCACCGACAAATTCGTTAACGTCAAATACGATCCCCGTTATAATTACGAGAACAAAATTCATGTCAACGTGAATTACAAGCCGAGTCGGCAGGCCTCGACGAACTAATTAGCAAACGAGGAGGAACACGAGGGACGAAACCTCGATCCGAGATTCCCTTGGCCTGCGAGTCAGACACTTTTAATTAATTCACGAGTTGACCAGGTTCCATCAGGCACAATCTCTCTAGAGAGCTCGTTTCTACGAGCTTCGAAAGACGACAAAGATGTCTTTACGGTGTCGTCGCGAAGCGTTGCTTCTTTAAGGCGAATGAAAGTTTAACAGAGCGCACCGTTCCGAATTCCTTTTCTCCGGAAGACGAAAAAGGAGAATTGGAAAATTTCAGCGACCAGGGACGCCGAATAGGGCATAAATATTTAAGGTCCAGTCAAAGTTACGCGAGCCTGATATCTCGAGGCGTCGACTGTTTAAAGTTGACCTCTTTTTCGCAACCGAACATTCTCGCGTCGAGAAACTTCCTCAAGTACCGCCCCATCGGGGGCGGAGGGTGGAAAGTGCGTCCGATAACTACTTTCGTTATTCTTTCCCCGTGGTAACTCCAGTTCGAGTTCCTATTAGTTTCTCACGCGTCAGTTCTTCTTATAATCCTGCCCGACGGAATATCCTCGTTTTTCCTCGAATGTTGTTTGCCAGCAATCGCTTTCTGATATATCGGTCGCCCGTTTCGGTGGCGTCGCTGTTGCATCTTGACGCCGACACACTTTTCGCCCAAACTGTCGCAGTTGTTTACCCTCGCAGCTGTCGCGTGGCTTCAAAGATGAACAGGCCATGTCGAGGCAGTAATATCGGTATATAGGGCAACCAAGGGGAATCGCAAAGACCTCGCCCTCATTACGAAAAGTCAGAAGGTTCTCACTTTGTGGGTCGAAAATCAAAGTAATAAAATAAGAGAATAGTGCAGTTTATAATCCTCAGCGAATATACATATACATCCTTCAGTCGCTTGTTAAATAACTCAATTTTCAATCATAAATGTCCTTTTTTACG
Source organism: Ceratina calcarata (assembly GCF_001652005.2). Lineage (NCBI taxonomy): Eukaryota > Metazoa > Arthropoda > Insecta > Hymenoptera > Apidae > Ceratina > Ceratina calcarata. Next base: position 366,707 of record NW_017152138.1, read on the forward strand.
AATCTCTTAATAATTTTTGTACTCCGTAACGCGGGTTCACCACGATCTTTTCTACAGCACAAAAGTCGCTATAATCATTGCAAGCGAAGGAATACCACGAATTGATACGACTTCGAAGATTTACGAGGCTCGCAAACGGACTAGTTACGAGCTAACAATGAGATACAGTATTCTATCGGGCGCTAGTGTTTGCTCGTAAAAGTATGGAAGTAATGGCCGTTATATAATTGCCAGATCGTTTACGAGCGTCAGAGTTTACGATTCGCAGCCAACGGAAGCAATTGTGCAGGCTGTTACACGAAGCACATAGCTGTCACCGATTAAAATGGCTTCGAATGTTTTAGAAAAATTACGTAGGATAATCTAGTTTCAAACGTACAAATGCATGGGTTTTGTTCACGTATTGATTCGCCGAGTCGCCGAGTTCACACAGACTGTCGTACTTTTTAATTTTGTTTGAGAATGGCAAAATTAAATGTTATCTCCATTTTGTTTAACAGAAGAAGTCTGTATCGTGAATAGTGGGAACAAGCCTTCGGATTTGTTCTATCGTATAATATATTTAATAGTCGAGGGCATTCTATTTTCTTGCTCGCGTGGACCGAATAATTATCATTGTACTTTGAAGATTTGCTGAGAAAAAAGTTTTCTCCCGAGTCTCTAATCATGCATATTTCGCGATGACACGAAGGGATAACTACGAGTCCAATCGGGGAAAAAACGCAACCGATGCGGATCTCGGATGTGTCACGATGTCGTCGAACGTTCATCAGAGCGGCAGTAATTGAGTGGGAGAAGACTCGTTAGCACCGGTCGTTGAAATTTATGAAATAATGTACGCTCCTGTTCCATCGATATTGAATTTCTTTCACACAAGGTTTTTTAATATGCTAAGATATTTAATTACGAGGAATTGATGTCAGTTCTTTGAATAATTAATATCCTCTGCAATAATCTCTTTTGAGCATTAAGGTTATGAAATGGTAAAATATTATTTTTTTCTCTCGGGAAAAAATTATGGATCCAATGTAATTAACAGCATCTCAGACGTATTCGAACGATAATGATCGGGGACTTTAATTAAATCAATTATTATAAATGTCTGACCGCATCGTTTGGTACCATTTCGTCATATCGTTTACAACTTCGTAATAATCTCTCGTACGTACATACCTTTCAATAATATTACCGAACAACACGCCAACTATACTTGGCATCCAATTAGGCTCATTAATAATCACTAGAGAGGCTCCTACAAATGGAAGCTTATCTGAATATGATAATACTGTCAAACCATGAAGAAATTCACTGAATATTAATTTAACTACTGATAATTGGGAACGATAATAATCTCTGAGGAGTTCTTCAGGGCAGCTATGCGTACGCGAATATTCAATTCGAGCGGGCTAATTAACTCTTCAAACTGCGAAACTTGTCGATCCTAGTTGAGTCGATCCCGATTGAACTGTTCAACAATGAACGTAGTGGTTTCAATGGTACTTTGAAACTCGATTGAAAAAGTTACACTGGGATATTCAAATCAGAGAGTATTCCAAGTGATTTTAGTACCTTTTATTTTCATTTGAAAGAAATTGTCCAAGATATTTATGTCGGATTTATTCAGTCTTGGAACTTTCAACGTATACAATGTAATAAAAGAATTATTGCAAACGTCTTTTTTGTAAATATGAAATAATTTCTACTAGATCTTAACACCACGTTTCCTGAAAGAATTACTTGAACCGTGAAACGATCCGGGGCATATGACAATCATGAAACGGCTAAGAAGCAAAATCTGCGAATGTGTCCGATCTACGGTGCACCTGATCTCTCAACACAGAACGGGTGGCCCGCAGATACAAAGTCAAACAAAAGAAGAGAATAAGCACTTCGAAACGTTATCCCCCTCATAAAGTATGGACGTGTAAATATTGAACATACTGTGCAAGCCCCATGGCTCTCTTTTCCTGTCGTGTGTAACGGGATGATTTATTTACGAGGAATCTCGTTCTCGTAAAAACGACGCAAAGCGACTTCCGTTAACGTTTTAGGATCCCTTCCGGTCGCATACAAATTTGCTTACCACTTAGCAAACGCAATTGCTGCGAATAGCGGCGATGCATCTCTAAATACATCCAGTTCTTTCGCAACTAGCTGCTCCGACATGAAAATTCAGTATTTCCAGCGGGCTGCGAGTCGAAAGGCACGTATAGAAAAATGTTAATGATGGTATACGTGGAATTTAGAAACATTTTGTCGTATTTTTTACAGAAATCTCATGCTATTACGAAAATTCCTATCATGAAGACGTTCAGAATTTAGAGGATATTCTAAAAATGATGATAAAAGAAGCTTCGTTGAAAATAGTTTAAGAATCCTGTATTCATCGGCTTGTAGATTTTATTGCCTGCCAAGTGAATAAAATTTCTGATACTCTACGCCCTGACGATAAAATGCGATTATTCGTTACTGCGTCTGGACATGAACAAGCTTGAAATAGTCGTAAACATTAATTTCATCCTAGAAGTCATGATTTTCAAATTTTATCGTTTCACACGAGCGTTACCTCGTTGACATTCTTATACTTCTGAAATAGGTACCTGATAATTACGAAAAGGATGTATTTGTATTATACTAATACGCAATGTACGAATTTTTAATTAAAATAATCGTTTTGAAATCAAGTAAAACTTTAGTCTTATTGTACAAACGTCTTGCACAATGGATTCCATGAATGTAACTTTCAACAATTTCACGTTTCACTCGTGAGGAATAATAAGATACCTTGGTAAGAGTACATGATTTTATTGGCGATGATCTCATCGGGTCTCGCAAATCCTCAAACTATCTCCATTCCAATGCCTTTCATTTACACCTACCGTTTTACCTACCAATTGGATCTCAATCACGATCTTTTCCCGTCCTCCCTGGCTCGACGCCCTCACGTATTTCAACCAGCGCAGCCAGCGAAGACCTGTTCTCGGTAACAAGATAATCAATAGAAAACAGGACGCCCGTTAAGTGGACATTAAGGTGGGAAGATGCGACGAAGGTCGAGGCGAAGACGATAACAAATTGCGGGGCCGGTTGTAGAAAACGTAAAGGCAACTTACTTTGCATCCTAGAATCTAGGAGTGAGGCGAGTGAACGGCGACGATGTGATGCTACGCGACGCAGCGAGGCGGTATCCCTTTATTAATCGATTCGTTTCAAGTACGCGAAACAAAATTATCCAGCTGCTTTGCGGCTCCCTCGAAATTAATTAGTCAAGGACGTCCGACGTAATTTGGTTCCTTCGGCACCGATGCCTGGAGACTGATGATGAGTAGCGTTCCATCCCGGAGTTAATTAAAAATACCGTCACGCATCGAATATCGATGATTCTGGTCGACGTGCTCGCCCCGCTCCAAGTCTCCCTGTTCCGCTTTCGTATCGTTTCGATGCTGCCATAGAAGCCTCCCTTGTACACGAACCGGATCGTATAAGTAATAACGCTGAAATGACCGGCGTCATTGAATACCCATTGAACTTTCGTACACGTAATATATTAGAGTAGAGGATACTTTGGAAATAAAATGATAGTGCAATCACAGTGATGTTCTACAGGGATGCTAGTAATATAATATGGGGTATCTGATTTTATTGATACATGTATATTATTTTATATAAAAAATTCGATAGAACCTAATAACTTTTTAAATCAAAAGCCTGCAGTTCGTACATAGCATTTAATACGTCAGATAGAAGTGAGTTTAAATTCTCGCCGGTCCCTTGTAAATTATTATAATGAAAAGGCGTCGCAGTCTATCGCTGAAACGTGGTCATGTTAAGCTATCCCAAGGCGATCATCAATTTCCCTCTTCTATGATCTTGTCCTAGGGCGAAGATTAATGTCGACTTTCGCGGTTTTTTCGATCCGTTCCCATCTCCAGCATTCCCGTTACGTTCCTGACCTACTAAGACGATTAGCTGCGCGACTCGATTGAAGTTTAATGTAAGTGAATCGATCGACATCCCGGTATAACGCCGCTCGGCTGCACCTGTGCTACCGCGATCGGATCTTTTATTTCCACTGATTGGTGAAAAACAACGATCACGGTACAAGGGGTTACGCTTGCGAACATGTTTCTACTACTAAATGAAGTACAGGCTTGTTTATACTTTGAGCAACATTTATATGAATAAGTTATCGAGTAGCTCGTTCTCTTGTGTTATCACCGGTGTTTCGTCTTGAACAATCCAGGAAATCAAACTTCCGTGGCATTGTGTCGTATTGGAAACTCGAAACCAAGTTTTTAACTATGATTAATCCATATTGGTGGAGCATCCACGCGCGAAATTGAAACTTGTTACGGAACTTCTTATAACAAGTTCTCTGATTCATCGTTAAGTTTCAGTTAATCATCGCGTATCATCTAAAATGGTAAATAAGACTTTGTAACCGACCGCAAAATACTCCTTGTATCGAATGCAAGTAAACACACAAACACCATGTTATATCGAGCAAAAAGTATAGCCGAACAATAAATTCATAAGTGTTTATAGTAGCGCATATGAACAAATATATCAACGAATGAAAATTTCTTCTTCACTCAAAGGTTAATCTGCATGGAAATATTTAGAAGTTGTCGTTGTTGATCGCGAGAAACACTTCCACGAGCAGCTCCATTGGCGCCCGGAACTTTTATGTATTTCCACCCGATAACAACCGAACGACAAAAATAGGTTCGAGAAATTCGGTCGCAATGTAGTTTCATTCGCGAATCTCGTGAATATTCCCATTGCTGCGAATCCGATAATCGTCGCCCGACTGGATATCCCAAAAAGGACGCTAACGAGAGTGTGGTGTGTCGAGTGCGCTTAATTTATGGTGCAGAAATAACGAACGGCGATATTAATTAATGGGGACGTGAGTCACTTCTTAGGATTACATTCACAGTCAAGTACGGTCTCCTCAATCGGAATTCAACGAAACAAACGTTGGGATATTTTAATATATTCCATTAATGAAATGGAAAGGAAAAGGACGTCTCGGAGCGGAGACGTGGGAGAGTAGTGTTTGGTTTCTCTTGGACAACGCAATACTTTATGACCCACTTTAAGCTGCGTCTACAGTGTATAACAAAACTTGTTATACAGCAGAGTCTTAGCAAAAAAATAAAAAAAGAGTTTTTTTTGCAAAAAAGAAGCTTCGATAGCGTGAAACCCAGATGTGATTGAGTTTTAGTATCCACCTCGGAATGAGATACTTTTGTATTGTTACCCGCCCGTTCGTTATGATCTTGACAAGCAGGTATCACGGAACCGAGATTTACGATTCCGTGCCGCTTTTCCGCTTTTGATTCATGGATCAAGTCCGAACGAGCGATTGAAACACCGCCAACATCGACTTATCATCCCGTCAAGACTGTCTCGAATCATATTTTCGCGATAGGCTGTGTTTGGATAAGGGAACTACGCGATTTCCATGATCGATGACGAGTATAATGCAAGCGGTACGATAAAAATGCGAGGCCGTCGCACGTGTATATATGTGTATGTTACTTGTATGTAACGATATTGTTTCGCGAAATATGAAAGTCTGATGCGGGCAAATATGTAGTATGTATGTATACATGTATTCTGCTATGAGAGTGTTTCCTATTCTGTTATACTTACTGTCTCATAAAAAAAAATAAATAGGTAGCATCGCGACACATCGCAATTGCGTGAGTTTACGTATTCAGAATGTGTCGTAAATATGAGATTTAAGAGATCCAGTCTAATGATCTTGATCTTGATATACGTATGTATGTTGCGGGGGGCTTGAGTCTGATCAATTTTCTGCTATACATATTACTGACGTCTGCGTTTTGGTTTTCTAAATATTTGCAAAAATATATTGATATTACGTGATATTATTGCTGTTTGGTTCATATATGTACAGTTTCTATAATACGTTCACGAATTATCGCAATCGACGAGGGAGCGACTTTTAAAAATACATAACATACACTGTATTAAATATATTCTTGGGAGTATCTAGAAAACTACAGTCGAGCGACGAATAAATATATGTAAAAAAAGGAATAAATAATTTGTGTTTAATATGTAAAATGGGTATATAATAATTTACAGCCGAGTGAATATCTGAAATTGCGTATAACGTGCGTCTGGTTTTTTATTAAACGAAGTACCATCGCGTTTTATGAAATTGGAAAATATCTTTCAACTGCGAGATTCAATCGCGATAGGTATTTCATCATTCGAACGAAATGCATTAAAACATATTTGCAATCGAAAACCTTCAATACAGAGAGAGAGGTGGATTTTCATTATTACGTTCACACAGACAGCAAATAATTACGTGATGCGAATGCGAGCGGACGGTCAGTTCAATTGTTTGTTAAATGTCCTCAAATACGAAGACTGGCAATAAAAGGATCGTGCTGTTCGTTTGTGTTACGGTTTGAATATGATAAAACCTTTGTTAATGTCTAGGAGCTTGCACGTAACAAGCGCAGCTGCGACCCTTACTAAACCTCTGATATCCAATGGGAAATCTTGCACGCTCTTTTATAAGTCTTTCTCATTCTTCCATTGGGAAACATTTTTCAATATCGTGTCTCAAAGGGATTCTCTAGCACGATTTCGTGGCTTCTAAAAAATACATCACAGGGGAAAAATCTCTTACTACCTGCTTCTTCCAATCCCAATCGAGAGACAACTTCGAGGGGCAATCGCTATTAAAAAATAATTGTTTTTTGATACACGAGGATTTTTTAGGTAGAAAGAATATTTTTTGAAAAGGGAAATATCTTTAATAAAAGAAAAATTCTTTCATGCATTCTAAATAATGTCTCATTGGTAAGTTGTTCACAATTTTGGAACAGGATTTATAATTCAAGTCTTTTGCGCTCAATTGTCTCGCCTTGCACGCCTCGTGTTGCAGAAGACGAAACGCATATAAAGTACAAATGTGTATGTATCGAGCTCTAAACCATCCCGTTATTCAAGAACTTTTATTAACCAAAGTGTGGTCTTTCTCAGAAGTTTCAGGATTATTCTCAACTTCATCCGCGCACGCTCATCTTGCCCATAATCCCTACCGAAATATAAAGCCATGTCTATCTTATTCATGTTCACGTCGTAATAATTCACGCTGAATCTAATTCAACTCGGATTAACTTACAGTCAACTATCTGCTCTCGGAATTCAATTATTCAAATAGTAGTCTCCATGTTTCCTGCTCGCGATGCAATAAGAAAGGTCCAATGCTCGTACCACTGAGGCGATAGATCGGTTTTGAACTTAAAATTTGAAACAGGATGATGATTCTTGGAGTGACGTGATTGAATTTGTACAAAATAAATGAAATACCCTTTCCAGCTGTCAAATCCTCAAAAGTTTAGAGCATATTGGAATTTCCAGACACCCAGCATTACACAGTAATGTTCGTTTAAATTGCATTAAGAAATGAAATTTTGGTAAGAGCTGAAAAGAGCAAATCAAGCGGAGTAAGGAAATCTTCGTATAAAGTGAGCCAGGTGCAAAGCACGTTTATTTGAAACCGAGAGGATTCACGTAAGTCAAGCTAAGCCGTATCGTTCGGATAAGACAGGTGTCTGAACAGGGGCTGAGCAAATCAGATTAATTCGTAGGAGTTTCCGTGTAAAAAAAGAGGAATCGAAATTAGAAGGAAACGGGAGATGTCTAACGATAAGACAGGACGGCGAATTAAAAGGTATCGGGAAAAGTTCGGGAAACTCGATGGACTCGGTAGTGCGAAAGGCACGTCCAATAACGTTTAACTAAATGAGAAGAAAGTAGAAGTCTGTGTCTTTCGTTTCTCTTACCTGATGTTTTATTGGTTTTTACGTTGTTTGCAACAATCATGCCTAAGATATAGATAAAGATAATTTTCAAGCTCGTAGAGCGTCCTTTAAAGGTAAAATTAAATATGCACAGCCAGACCTGATTTTTAATTAAACCGACAGAAAACTTTATTACGAACCATAATGAGAATCTGCTTCCATGGTATTGAAATTCCTAAGAGTATCTAGTCTTTAATTTGTTAATTTTATCTTCTGTCCTATATTAAAATAAATGCCAATAAGTATTGTACCTAAAAACTTTAAACTATATTGGTGTAACTAAATTTGTTAGAGTCGATTGGAGTCAACAGGGATTCATTAAAACGTTTCCTTAGGCCAATTTTTGACGAAAGTTTACACAAGACGAGACGAATTTGCTTCAGGTTTATCAGAGATTCGGGACAACAAGGTTGAACGTAATCAAAGCTAGTTCCGGAAGTACGTAGACGATGGTTGGTCTGACAGAAGGTTGCCGAAATGGTTTCAGATGAATCTGGGTGGGTCAGAATGGCTCGAGGCGTATCCGGTCAAGTCAACGAGGGTCTAAGCTGATAACGGACATTTATACAAGTTACACCTGACCGTCCTCTTCGATAAATAAAACGCGTACCCGAATATTTATATGAAGAGATGAAAGATAACAATCATCGGACAAGGTAAAGCAATCGCTAAAATTAATAAAGCTTGATAATTGATTAGAACCTCAGAGAAGAAAACTTGAAGAGTTATAAATTGGTTTTCTAGAGATAAACGACTATTTTGCTGATACATAATAATTGATAACACTAGAGTTGAATTGTGGAATGAATTTCAAATGCGAAAATTTTCAAAACATCAATATTCACAGATTTGCATATACAGCTTTTAAAAGAGTAGAACTGTCTAGAATCTAGTGATATGGAAAACTAAACGAGAACGAATAAATTTCGGTCATAGTGAAAAAGTGATCAGTCACACGAGCTGAAATGTTTCGGTAATAATTGTACTACAAACAAGTGAACGCGTTATGAAAAAAATACGTCGAAATATATGTACTTATTCGAAAGCAATTTGAACTCAATCTATCTCGCCAGTATCAAAGGACATATTTTAATTCATCACACACGATCATATCTTTAATTCCTATCCAGAAGAATAGTATGCCAAGATGATGGAATGTCCAAGAACAATCAAATTCTAATCGAATCGATGAGCACCAATACCCTATTCACCAACTACTCCTGTGTATGCTACAATTAATCGATTCAAACTAAACTCTCCATTACACAATACAACGTTGATTACCGGAGTCGCAAATCAAATAGCCCCTCTTCAAATCCACTGGATCCTCTCGAATAATTGTTCATCATTTAAGTTGGCGACTAGCGAAACAAGTCTTAAGCGGATACATGCTTGAGCGAGTTAAATTGTCGACGAACTTCCATAGTCCGGGTACAATTGAAACGCAACGAGATTTTGTTGAATGTTGTGCAAGGGGGATGAAAACGAAGCTTACGTCTTTCGAAAACCAATCAAACTCGAAATTCCTTCTCGTTATGAGAAACAATCTGTGTCTACGTGTCGTCGAATGACTTGCACGAGACGCACCACCGCTTTCGTGGTTAAAAGAAGAAGGATCTCGCTACCAGAAATTTAGTTTTTACGCTACGTGCCAGTCCGCACAATTTGCCTAACCACAGTTTCGAGCTCAGCTCTCTTTGTACAGTGAAATGAGTTAATTTCCTGAACAGAAGCGTCGGCTGGAAAATTGCAATTCCTTCTTCAACATCACATAGTCTCAGGTTAAATTGAAACAGGATACCATTTTTTCAGACTGTTTCCGTCTTTTCGATTGTTTCCTATATAGTATTATATCGATGAAAACCACACGCAGGAACACCGTTTTAAATCAAGTCTTGTTTAAGGGAATTAACATAGGTATATGAGAATCCCTGACACGCATTTTGTATTCCCATCTACAATATTCACAAGAGCCCTGGAATTTCCCATTGGAACCGTCGGATAATGCGTAGAGCCTTCGCGACGGGAAACTAAATCAGCGTAACAGTTCTACTTATCTACATGGAAATTGAAACGTATAGTGTGTTCCCGTTCTGTTTCCCGTGAAACAGTAGTGCCGGCACACGCGCTTATACCACCGACCACAGTATCGATATTTCTTCGTGACGTTCTAGCGGCGAGTTCCTGCTGCAATTTTCATTAAACGCGTGACGCGAAATATATTGCCTGCGTGAAGATAGGTCTTCCAACTATACCTCGTATTGTTTGTATCCATTAAAGTTCGGTAATTCCGCGACATTTTCAATGATCGTGGCATTTTTACTCGTTGACTTCCCCATTCTCGTAAACGTACGATCTCGCCGAGGAATTATTGTAGCAATCCGTATTTATCACGTGTACTTGCGCCCACTTCGCTCTTCCCATTCGCATCGCTTGTAAAATATTAGCGTCTTAATTAACTTAATACCTACCGCTGCTTTCCATGCAAAGCAAGCACCTACTTTGCTTGAGTTTGACTTCAATATCTCCATGTACGGGAACGCATTAAATTAATTCCCTTCCATTGTTTAATGCGATTAAAGGTGTAAATAAAACTCAATTCAATAAAATTTCATTCCCTATAATCTGATCGATATCGGATCCCCTCACGTTAAACATTGTATAATGTAAACGAGAAATTTAAAAAACGAGTAAGAAGACAATGAGCTTTTAGAATCATACAAGGGAATATTTTCTGCTATTTCTGTAAAAGGAAAAACATTGAAGTAATTCCTGTCGGCCCATGTGCAGCAATTAATTTATACTATCCGCTGACTCATAATGAAATCACGTCAAACTTCAAGCACAATTCAAAATTCTATTAACACCGACGTGCATATGACGCGCGCGCGATACATACACACGCACCATCTTGCTCGCATGCATCAAACATTATAGTAAAGTGTTATGGCGCAGCGAGTGATGAAAATGATCACCTATCAGGCCACCATCCGATTTTTTTCAACTCTCGATTATCATGTTATTCTATCTGATCTAGAAAGACGCCTAATTACGCAACGTTCTCGACTGCGTGTACGTAGATGAGAAGAAAGTCCGTGGTGAACGCTAATTAGGCTAGGGATCGATTTGGTTGTGCATGCCGTCTTTCTCAAGTAGTACAAACGTATGTATAGAACGACGTACGTGACACAGAACCGGTCTCGCGGGTGAGATATCACTATGTCACGCCGCCGCCGCCGCCGCCGCCGCGCGCGCCGTAACGCTGCCATTGCTTAACTTCGTCGCAGCATAACGGTTCGTCGTCGAATCCATTTAGAAGTCTGTTTATTTCGCTCGCAACGAGCCGAACGCATCCGAGTGCAAACGGCGCTCGCGAAGTTCTGGGAATTACGTACTGTCACTGATTGAACAACGAATCTGATCCGGATTTATCTATCACGTTTCTTGCCGATTACTGACTGTCTTCTTCGAAAAGCTTAACTCATTCGCGTTGTAGGGAAATTTGTATACGAACATCGAACGACACATTTTGAGATACGCCATACTTGTAATAACAGTTTAACATTTTAAACGCAGTAGGAAGCTTTTAGGTAGAAGACAATTTAGCTGCTAATTGAGAAACACAGGAAAATTAAAGAGGGCGGAACGATGATTGAACGCCATGTTCAATATGGACATAGATACTTTGAGCGCGAAAATTTCTGCTAAATTTGTACACAGTACTCTATGAATAAAGTGGGGTAATTTATTTGGCATCGTTGGTATATGTATAGCGAATTAAGTACTACGACGTGCACGAGCTGTGTTTCCTTGCATTATTGAAAATTGTTTGACCATCAAAGGAATCCATTAGCGGCACTGAAGCATTAGGTATACCCATTTCGTGAGATATTTCATTTTCGCGTTCTCGCCGTGGAAATTCCTCTCGTGATATTCAGAAACGCATTCGTGTCCATTACACGCGTTCTATTCGAGGCGTTCTAATATGATTATAGAATTGTCCTTTGGTAAAAGTCCATTAATACATTTTCGTACAATTCCTTTCTAAATCAATCTCAGGGCACAGCTATATCATTCAAATGAAGGAATGTGTTATGAAAATACTACAAGCTTACGTTTCAAATTTCTCCATAAAATTGCCATTATTGTCTCCTTTTAATAGTGTTCATAAACGCATTTATCATCTTTCTATCTTGTAATATCTTCCGAGAATTAACTTTGAAAGTCTCCTACACGAACGTGAAAACACAACGGAAGGTATTGAAATAAGAACGGGTTATTAGAGAGGGAGGAAAAAGTATTCCGGCCTTTTAAGATATTGCTTTTAATCTGAACCAAGTTCCTGCCTGTCGTTAAGTATGTACAATGCGAAGAAAAATACGTACCTTTGTCGACGACTGTATAGAAATGATCTGACAATCTGAGAAACTTTCAAACTTGTGAGGGGTAGAAAACTACAGTATGAGAGTGTTATTATTTCCGAACAGTCGCGTAATCGAAAGTTTCAAGCAATCGGCAATTCGACGATTTCCTAAAGAATTGTCTGCAAAAAACAAAGAAAGTAGGTTAATTCGCATTGAGATTCGTTGAATAGTTTTTGTTTTCTGCACCGAAAAAAATTATTAAAAAATATATGTATAAATTACGTAACTCACTCGACGAAGAGGAGAGGGAAGCATCTTTTTAAGAACGTTGACCTGAGATATCTAATATAAGGGATTCTCATTTAAGGAATGACAAAAGCACAGCTAGTACATCTAGGTACCTGTATAATACCATAATGAACCCGAATATCAAAAGCTGTGGCAGCAGAGTAACCTACATTTTGAAGCAGAGTTGGTTTTATCTTCTCGTACCATCATTCTTTAAGGTTTCTTATAGACGAGCGAAAGTCTAGAAAGGGGATGTAGAGGAGGAAAAACGAGTCGGCGGAGGAGAGGGAAATTGCCCTTGTGTCCTGTCCACGTTTCACTCAACCAGTCCCGAGCTTTTGTTAAATAAACTTCCGCTTTTGACGTTTTGCTGCGTGAAACATGGGGATGCAAATATACATATATCCGTCAACTTTTTTTACAGCGACCGTAGCTCGGACGTCAATTTCCTCGAGTCTTTCTTTATACGTCTGGTTTTCGAATGACTATCTCTTCTCACATACCACTGTTGTTAACTTCTCTAAGTATGTACACGCACACAATAGAAGAAAACGATTAAGAGTTCAGGTCTTCGAATTATATGTATATTGCAATAATAATCGGAACATCAAATAGAACTTTTTTATTCATTATAATTATGCGAATTGTACACAAGTTGGTTAAAATTATTTTCAAAAGGAACGAAGTACGTATAATACAATTCTTTAAAAACGTAGTTTTACAAAGGGTTGTTGAATTTTTTTGCTTATTGCATTCGTACGTAATTTTTTGGAGCGTCAAATTCTACTATCACGCTTTTACGTACCTCGGTCTCGTTTCGGCAACGCTAATGTGAAAACAGCAAGTACGATTGACAAATCAAAGTTAACGGTCAATGGTTGACATTTGGTCTGGTCCTTCTTCCTACAGCTTCATGTACATGTCACCTAGTTTGCAAATACGTATACGTATGTACGCCCCTGCGAACTTGCCGCTCCTTTACAAGGAACTCTGTTAACAGAGATCTGTTCCGATAAACAAGTATGAGCTTAACGCTCGGGGCTGGTTAGGTAGTATCGGGAAATTTATCATCAACCGGAGAGGAACACGGGGATGAATTCTGGGAAAAGGGACGCGAATTTTGTTTAGAATTGCCGTTGGACCGGGAGCAGCACATTTGCAGCCTCAGTTTTAAGAGAATCTGCTTAATCCCGTAATCTGATAGCGCGCCACGTGAATGGGAGAGGTTTTATTACCGGGCAAGGAATTCAATTTTTGAATGCAAATTGCAGGGGATGTTTTGCGTCGAATGTAATAAAATCGACGAACTATTTCGAGGACAATCTTAATAAAAGAAGATGTACAAAGATGTAAAAGATGTGAACGGAAAGCTTCGATTTTAATACTCGCGTTATGAAGGTGCCAATGGATCTATCTTCTAGACTCTAGACAATGCAAATATAAAACTTTACAAAAGATGGCAAAATGATCTCCGTCAAATAAAGAGTTGTTATTCATAAGAGTTGATGCTCTTTTAGCAGAGTAATGTTTCATGTGAACATACGTCACTGACACCGTGATACTTTATGTGTAATATTGTACTTTATGTATCATACACATTGTACTTATTTTAGGGAATACACAAGAAACAGTACTTCGTGACATCAAACATGCAGGACAATTAATTGAGGTCATTAATCGTACACGAGATGCTTTTTTTACAGGGAGCCGGATCAAGAACAGATTTAACGGAACACAAACGGAAACAAGTTTCCACGCGGAAACAACAAATCGACAGTATCTGCTGATCCCTTCGCGTCGGCGAGCCTGGCCGAGGCGAGCGAGCGGGTATTCAGCCAAGCAGCCAGCCAGGCAAGTAGGGCAGAGGGTACAGGTTTTCGTTTGCGGTTGAAAGAGCTGGCAGTAAAGAGAAAAAGCCGCTCTCTCTCGCGGTAGGTTGAGAGGGGTTGAAAATTCGCGCAGGCGTTTCCACCACCCTCCATATCGTGGCGCCTCGGTAACCCCTCGCGACGGTTCACCCCGCCATCCACCCCCAACGTTCCAGCCGCCCCTCGCCACCGAGAAACGACGGCTCGGCGCTGCTCGTTGCGCCTCGGTCAATCCGCGACTAGTATGGCGCTACGCGCTCAGACACGGCACCGTACGTAGCGTGCTTGTCAATCGACGGCCGATCGTGCATCGCGATTATAGAGCCGAGAAACGGGGTTGACGCGCGCGAATCGTAGCGCGCTCGAAAGGTATTTCACTAATTGATATTAATCGCGAGCTGTGTTCAGGAGCGGAAGAGGGAAACGAGTTTCTCGGAGTGAAAGAAAGGAAAGGCAACTAGTTTTCCCATCACACAAATTGTTTCCGTTCAATGAGAATTTTGAGCAACGAAGGAAAAAACGCGCGCTCCAGAGAGTAAGGTCGGAGAGGGTGATAGTGGCTAGTTAGGGGTTGCTGGCATGTAACCGCGTGCACCGCCGGTGACGAGATCGCATAAAACGCCGGGTGGTAACTGCTGATTACGTTGCGGTGAGGGCAGACTTGCGATAAGCGCGCGGTAGCAGTCAGTAATAAGTGAAATGATAGCGTCGCTAACCACGAGGATTTCGAATGGCAACCGGGACAGATATCTTGTTCGGTACGAGTACTAAGGCGATGCGAATGGATCAAGCACGACGACCAGACAGATTAGAAGGGAATAAACGCTGGACTTGCTTGTCTAATAGTTAAAACGATCAACGGTAAACAAAATTGGACAGAGTGGAGAGGCAGTAGCAAACGAGGAAACAAGAGAATAACAAGAGTTTACATTGAAAACAATTGATCTGTGCTTCGTCACATATGACAAGCATAAAAACCATTAAGACAAATCATGTCATTTTAATCCGACTCAACGATCGGGCGATCCTCGCGTAATAGAATTTCAGTATCACGAATCGCTGTGAGCGATCAGGTGGACTGCCTACCGACCACAACATGGCATGTCCTTTCTCACGGAATTTACTGAGGGCTAGACGCGATGAGCAGAGCGACAGGGAAGACAATGGT
Source organism: Ceratina calcarata (assembly GCF_001652005.2). Classification (NCBI taxonomy): domain Eukaryota; kingdom Metazoa; phylum Arthropoda; class Insecta; order Hymenoptera; family Apidae; genus Ceratina; species Ceratina calcarata. The sequence goes on from NW_017152138.1 coordinate 382,248, forward strand.
CGTCCGAGGATCGCTAGACTAGGACACAGTGACGGCGGCAAATCCAGGCAATCATCCTTCGATGTGTCGTCGTTGAACGAGGAAATCGAAGATACGCAGACCCTAAATCTGAAGCACTTGAGGACTGCTGTGCTCATGCTGACAAACCCATCGGTATCGTACTCATGTATTTTTGTTTTATGCTTTTCTTCGCATAGCAGTGAACAAACGAGAACGAAATCACGCGCGGAACGCACACTTATGTAGAAGTCACGCGATCGTATTTCTCGTTTCGGAAACGAGAAGACAGCGGGACCAGAGAAAGTTGTAGAGTATAGAGAAATACGGAGATAAAAGTTTGATCTAGGTTTAGGGTGAACACGAGGGGTTGGAAATTTATGCGTCTTCCTCGCCCGACGAGTTCGACTTTCGATCAATTTTTTATAAAACACGGGAATTCAATTTCCTCTGTCTTCTTTTCTTTGTTTCTCAGTCCCGCGCGCAATTATTACACTGAAAGCACACGATCCATGCGGGTTACAAGGGCTATCATGCGGGATTTGTAGTAGACTGTAGGATAAGCTGTAGGATAATACAATTCGTTAATCGAAGTAAAAAAATCCTGGATAACGTACAGTGATTCCAGTTGACAGTTTTTAAAAATGAGCACTTTCCATCCTGCCTCTTTTAATGAGATACAAATAATTACTGTGATATTATATAATTTTTGAAAACAAAGTGTTAGGTTTGCAAAAAGCATGCATCGTTCAAAATTGGCCAATAAAAATGTCTCTTTGTAATTTGCTGTATGAACCACAAAATTACACTTTCAAATAAATGAAAGTAAAGTGGAAATGCAAAATATCAAGTTTCAAATTATTTTGTTAACTGATCATTCCAGGATTGTTATGATTGTAACTTGATATTATGGTAGTACACAATATGCTATACTTCCATCTTCTTCTTTTTATTATTTATCATTTGAACGAAGAGTACATCATACCAGTTAGACAGAAACGCGCTGTACGTCTCATATGAATAAACTTTTTATTATCTCTTTAGATAAATGAATAGTCCTAATTTCTTTGCAACATGAATTTCACATCATAAATTATTCAATTTGACGAACGTGGAATTAAATGTAGGCGTCCCAGTAATAAACTTTAACATCACCCAATCGGATTCAATCTCACGTTTAATTGTAGGTGACATTTGCATGCAATAATGATAAATAAAATATGCGAAATGTATTACTATGCATGACATCAAAAGTAACTGATACATATACGAAAATGAATCGATGTTCTGCAAAAATATGATTTATTACACGCTTACTTACGAATGTTCTTCTATCAGTATTTCGTTATTCTTTTAAATTATCTCTATCAATGAATGAAAGTGTCCGATGAAATTCACAATAGCGAAGCAAAATATTTTATTTTCTTCTTACGCTTATCATCTACTTTGCACATATTTCACGAGAGGAGAATAATGGCCGGAATGGACTGTTTTTCCGTATGTTTCTAGCAATCATCTGATCGCGGAGTGGCAGGGAACCGTTTCGTTAGCAGTTCGTGTAACCGTTTCGTTATTAAACGCGATAACATCGCCAAGATCGTTTGGGAGAAATACGACTGGCATCTCGCTTGTAATACAAATTAGAATTCTTCCTGGGGAATTGGGTCGGAAGTGTGCAATGAACGTGTACGGTGGCCTCTTGCCGCTTTGCCACCAGCCGCGAAACCGTCGCCGAAGTTATCTATCGTCGCACGATGAGATGCACTCCTGTGTGGCGCGGCGTCGATTAATAATAATTGTCGACGTTTTATGAAAATCTTTGTGTGGCGCGTAGGCGAAAAAACTGACGCAACATTTCGCGAGTTTATCCCAGCTTGAATGATCGATGAGCTCGCTATCGACAGATTTCTCTAATGCACTCACGTTGTTAAATGATTTTCTGTCGAATGAATTCAAAGAAACACTCGTGGGAGTGGTCTCCTTGATATAAAGATTGTTCATACCGTTATTACACAAATAAGAACGATCAGGAACGTACGTGTCTTAATCTCACGCACAGAAGTCTCGAAATGTCCACTCGATTATTAAGACATTTATCATCGTTCAAAGTTGAACGTAATAAATGTAGCACTCGCTACAAGCTTAGGAAAAAAAAGAGGCATCCTCGTTCGAGTTCTTCCTTCCTTTACCCGTGTCATGGAACTCCCATTAGTTCAGGACGCATCAATCGAGTAAGGAATCGATCCACTCCCGCTCCAGGAAGTCTCGAATAATGCTGCAGCATTTAACATTCGTGAACCCGTCAGTGCCTCGTCTCTGTGTTTAGAGGAAGCGGTGAGTAATGTGAGCTAACGCGTAATATGAATTTCAAATCACAGCCGTCGAGTCGTCCCGTTAGCCAAAATCGTGCACACTGTCCCATACGTACGTTTCAGGTTACAGGCACTTAATTTGAGATCCGATACCTCGGAACTCTGCCTCCAGTAAAATTTCCATTTCGCGTGTTCAAGTTTGCATTGGCTGACTAAAGAGACATTCATGTCCATGCGCGTCCGTCCGCCTGTAATTAACGTGGTTCAGCTGACGTTTTTCACGCGTACGTAATATTAAAGCAATTTCAGAAGAAGAGATTATCGGTCCATGTTCAATTTTGTTTGGATTAAAAAAAATATAAAAAATAAAAAGTATTCAATATTGTTATTCTATAAATTCTTATAAAAGAAAAAAATGTTACTAGGAATTAATTAATAAATAATGATGGTGATCAAATTTTAGTTCTTTGTTTCTTTGTAAACTTATAATTTAAAATGGTCAATTAGTTATGCGGTGAACCGATCCATTTCTTTCAGGTATGCTCGTTAACGCTCGTTTTACGGAAATGGAATTCACGTTCTCAAGTTGTTATATAAACGCGAATGCACAATGCGCTAATGCGTTCGATTGTAGGGATCTCCTGTGTATTCGACGATTTAACCAGTAAAAGAGGTTGCGAAAAGACTCCCGTTTTCTTTTACTTTGATTATCTTCTATTATGGTTGTGAAACAAATTTTCAGAACAATTCCTCGGCTCGATTGCTTTCTTGCCAAGAGTCTCGTTTAACAGATAAATTATAATTAGATGCTTTATAATCATTTTATTAATATAAGTTTCAAAGAGAGAGAGAGAGAGATTGAATTTCATATCATTTAACTCGGCAGAAGTTTGTAATAGAATTATAATTGCATTACAGAGGTAGTAACAAGTTCATAAAGTAATGTAATGGAGATCATTCGGAAACACTTAAAAAAAATTCATTCAAAAGATAATTAAACGAGGAATATAAACATAAATTCAAGTTGCACACAGAAATCAAAGAAGAAGACGTAAATAAGAACAAGTAGTTTCTTCAGCTATTCGAAACAATTGAGTCTTGCCAGTGTTACAAACGCAATTTATTAACAAGTCTTTGAATGACTTTCAAGTAATTAACACCAGAAAAATTACAGAAAAGGAGAGATCAGAATGGTAACCTCTTGAACGAGTATCCGTGATACCAACGAGACCAATTGAACATGGAATGCAATATCAAGCTTATTTCCAATACTCTTTCTGAACTCTGTGTAATCTAGCCAGTTTCCCGCGATCTCCTAGACGAAATTTACTCGGAGCGAGGGTCAAAGAAATTCGATGAAAGGAAATAAAATTGTTCTTCGTTTAACGACGCTTCATAGGCGTAACCTGTTGAACTCGAGGACACTTTATTGGCATAAACATCAATGGTAATCACGGCGATTCTTAGCTTTCGTTTCCTTCCTGTAACTCGGAGTGCGCCGCATCGAACGAATAATACAGCTTCGTGCAGGTTACACAGTTAAGACCGTTTGCGTTTTTAACAACGATCGCGACTTTAAATAATCGCGATGTAAGTATTTCCCAAGAAATGATATAATGATTTCATCGTGATTTTGCTCGTTGGTTAATTCGCGTTTCGCTCTAGTCAGTTTCGTGTGAGCGATACGGGACACGCGAGTCCCATCGAAACGGAGTTGGACAGTACTCATCGATACCTATCGAGGACGAACGGTGAAATTGCTGCGAAAGGGTTTTCTCCGTCGAAAATTGTTATCGAGGGACTGCTTTTTCATCCAAATGTTTTGTACAGATATTGAAACAGTATTTGCAACAAGGTTAAAAAAACAACGACAACCAAGGTGGACAAGTATTGATAGAGTTTTATTTTCTCTTATTTGAAATTAATTGGTTTTCATTTTAAACCAATGTGAACAATTTTTTCGCAGCACACAGTAGAATACGTATACAATATCTAAAATGGATTTCACAAATAACACGAAACGAAATTGATTCATTACAAGTTCAAGCAAAACTATTATATATTCCACATCGACAAATGTACACGCCAAAGTTTTTCGTTTCAATCGAAGGTGTTCTACAGATTTTGATTAAGTATTATTAACAATAAATGTAACTAAGGATTACAAAGTTTACACTAGAGAATTGGAATCGATGAAAGGCGTATTTATCTGACAATCGGATGTTCAATTTCCAGAGCTTTAAATTTTCCGGATATCAAATTCGGCCCATTGTAATTCCATTTAGCCGCTTTCTACGTTGTTTTATTAACTTTTTCCGTCTCGGTCAGGCCACTCGTGCTTGTAACCCAGAATGTACTTCTGGATGGTAACTATGTAGCAGTGTTTGAGAGCAAACAATAGTTTGAATCGCGAGCGATGGCACAAAAAGACGCGGTGCACTCTGGATAAATAACGCCGTAGATTTCAATCATGTGAAGTAAATGAGCCTTTAAAACTAGTTTTTGTGTGCCATTAATTGGTTCGGTGGTATTTCATAGTTGGAAATATATTGGCCGTATATCGTTACTCTCTCCCTTATACGTCGTCCTGGCTCGTAAAAAAATGAAGGTAAATTTAATTTCATTTTATTAGTAGATACATTTCTACATCCCACGTTTAACATTCAAACACCACTTATTCTTTCAAACATTCTGCGGAAGCCAGGAACTAAGGAAGATAAATCATTCCTGTCCTGTTTAATTTTAAGTGAAAAACAATTTCAGTTTAATACCGACAATTTGTTGCCCGTAACACGTTAGCAAAGAGATAATTTAAAGTAGAACAATTGTGCTTTTTACATTTACACCTACCACACTCTCTCTTTCTTCGGTCGGTCCATTTAAACGTTCGCTCGAAAAAACTCTTTATGTCCTCTCCGCTTCGGTATATTGTCGCAGTATTGCTCTCACAACGCACTGACCGTCCTTAAAAACACTCACCTTCCAGTGTACAACACTCATCTATCTGAAGCACACGACTCGTATCATCTCTATTTCCTGAACGTTTCGCTTACGCTTCTCACTGTCATAAAGTGATACGAGAGTTAAACAAGAGTAAAGTTTGCTAATAAATCTATGTATCTATATGTATAAGATGATCAAAAAATGGTCAGGCACTTAATTTTTTCTAGTTAAATAGTAACCTTTGATAGAATTAATGAATTCTTGAGAAACAAGAATTTTAAAAAATAAAAAAAACTGAAACCAAAAGAAACCAGCACGTGTTACTAAATAACAATTCTGCCGTTAATATTCCTCGAAGGGTTAAATACAGTAGAAACCTTCTGACATGGTCGGATCGAGAAAGAATGTAATTAGATTTAACAAACGAAACGTCTTAATTTGTCTGTGATAAAAATTCTTCTTATCAACACAAAGTGACATTTATTATGAAAATTTTTAATTAATGCCATAAACGTAAAGCCGGTGACACTAAGAATGCATCCATTTTATTCGCTGTCAGCGATTGAAGGGGAACGAATATTACGGATGATAATGACAATGAAGAAAAATTGACAATGTGAATTCATTTTCTTTGTGAAAAATTGTTCGAGCAGTCAAACCCTATCTCCTCGTGCCCCCCCCCCACCTCCCCCCGAGAGAAGAATTATCGAACGTTTTTTAAAGAGGAACGCTGGAGTAGGTTGCTTCGACCGAAAAGGGTCGAGAGCAATTAACGTAGGAAGTGGCGCGGTTGGCGAGATATTATTTTTGCGCTTCTCCGGTTCCGCTTTTAATTTCATCGTGTCAGAAAACGTCGTATTCTTTTCCACTTTGCGCCGTTTTTTACGGCGAATTTACGGCTTGTTGATTCAATCACAGCTCTCGTGGCGTTCTATCGAAAAAAGTTATAATGATTTAATTGTGGCACGGCATTCGAAAATGAAAATCCGAACCCCGTTATTTGCGTACAATCCGCTTCATATCTGGTGTTCATTTATTACATTCTTACCGATAATGAAAATGAAGGATTTAAATGAAAAAAATGTATTATGTGTTTTCACCGAACGAATAATCATCTCGCGAGAGATGCTCTGTTTTTGAGATTTAAATGAAATGTTGAAAGTATAATCTAATTAAGAGATGGTTTTACAGATTTAATAAATAAATTGAAATTATTAATAAATAACACTACGTCATTATAATGGATATATTATAAGTTGTTCTACATACTACATACATATAAATACATACGTATAATCCTCGAACCGTATCTTCGAATGTATCTTGACAATGCTAGTAGTAGCAGACGAGAAATATGCGAAACTCAAAGAAAAGAATTGTACTTCCATGAAAAAACATGCCGTGTAAAATATCAGTGTAATATTGGAACAAATATTTTTCATACTCTATACGATTTTGCTCTCCTGTGCTTTGCCTTCATTTCTGCAATTTATGTTACTCTTATTGGATAAAAGTAAACCGTCCGCTTTCTTTATTATTTCGACTGCAACACAATGCGAACGTAAAATATTAAAATAATGAAAGAAAGTGAAGAGCCAGCTATGGCGGTTATTGTCTGATACTGGAGGGAGTGAAACTCGTAAAAAATTAATGAAAGCCAGCGAGCCGTTGCAATAAAGAGAAAATGCAATGGAGAACGAAAGAATTCTGTCTGCCGATATCTATCTAAAAGATGACTGACCTTAGGACGAAATCAAATAGAAATTCCTTACCTTCCGACTCACTTCTTATTCTCCAGATTGTCTTCTTGCAATTTTTATTACTTAATCCAAAAATATTAAAGAAGATTCATTCTCGTGCTCAAAAAACACAGTTTAGTTTGACGATATTGTTCCCAAAAATGTCCTCGGTAGTAAGATTAGTTACTGGAACAATGTAGGATTCTTTTTGCACAAACCTCGTATAAACCTTTGATGCATCGTTTCGGATAGCGCATTCAATTTTTCAGTAGGCGCCGCCGCCGTGCCGCGTCGTCGCGTTTCTCTTTGTGCAAGGTGCACTGTTGCCTCGTAAACGGGAATTAAAGGAATTAAGTTGCCTAATCCTGGGAGCATGGCAAATTTAGTCAAGCAGCTTTTACATCGTCCGTTTTAAGTTCCACAATTCCACTAGGATTCACTTTGGCCGCGTAATCGCTAATGGCAGTCCGATGGGAATGTAATCGGAAGAATGCGTCGTATGTGACCTTAATGTTCCGTTCCAATTACGAAGAACATCTTATGCGACAACGCATATATGTACAGATCTTTATGCGTGAGCTCTTAATTGAATAATCCATCAAAGTATTAACAGATGCATTACATTATCATCTTATATGAAGTGAAATCTTATATTAAGTTTATCAAGTTTTGAGTCTCCTGTTCCACGTGCTATGCCACGTCTTCATACGTTTGAACAGATTATAGCGCAAACCTAAGTTGAATATGTAAGCAGCTTTTCTCGATTTAATTTTAATGCGCAAATTAAAATCTGTAAATCAAATAATATAAGTACCGTGTTTTATAATTATTCATTGGTAATCGCACAATAAATATTTCTCGTTTCATTTCAATATTCAAAACGATCGAAGAAATTAATAATTTTCTCAATATTAAACACTGAACAAATTGTGCAACAAGATTTATTTCGATGTTATTTATTAAAATTCATATGGTTGCATCGTTTGTTTTTAATTTTAATCTTAAAGTTTGCCTCTGGATCAGAAACTAAGTCTTAAGAAACACCAAACACTACGCTTGTGGTAAGGGCAGCGTTGTCCAAACTAAGCTCCAAGCTTACTGAGTTTTACGTCTCACTCCGTATTTCTTATCCTGGTATGGAACGCTGGATGATGCTGGGTTATAAGTGAGAAGTATGTGTTAGTGAACATGATTACTTACCGAGAGCGTGTTGATGGCTCATAAAAGAAGACAAAGCCGTTCTACCCACGAACAAACGTGGTCTGCAGGATATTTGCTACATAAGGTGGATAACACAGGTATCATGTCTGATAGAAAAATTGTTATCGCGTTAAACAGAAACGATTATAAAAATCAGTAATCTTTTGTCCCCACCTGCGTTTCATTATTATGTCTCTGCAGATGGATTTATTGATATGTTGGTTTCGTTTTCAATATCTACTTACTAGAAGCAAGATATTCAGGTGAATACACACTCTAATGACAAACGAACGAATAAATAATATTCTAGCGCGATATCCATTACACAGAGTAATCGGTGAAGACGAGGAGAGGTTGTAGATGAATTACGCGCAAGAAAATCTTCCATTATTCGAACCGCGATAAATTGAATTTTACAGTCCATTTAATGCGCATAAAAGAACGATGACTGCTCTCTCAGGATTTAACCAACTGCTAATCACTGAGCAGAGAGAATGCCATGCGTCTTTCCCATCGCGACCACGAAATTGACAAGTGAAATTCTTTACAATGCTGGAAAGGAATCGAACCATAAAGTTTCTGTTACTGATTTCGTATTAGATTAATAGAATCGAATCATTGTTAGATTTAGCAGTTTAAATTGCAACAGAATGGCGGTGTATAAATATAATCTTTTTATACAACACACTTCGGACTTCGAAGGAAATTATTTCATATTCCAGACAATTTTGTAGTAGAATCAATTCGTGAAATTTCTATTATCCATGTACTGTGTCAGAAACGGATACCCACAAAAACTGAGCGAAATTTTGCATCGTTTCCCGAAAAGATTCCAACACCGCCGAATTCTATTTATCACTTCGTATTCGGTACAGTTTGAGTTCTGATAAAAAGCTTGCGCCAATAAATCTTCGTCATCGACTTCCGGATTGAGCTCAGGATGAAACAAAAATTCTCCGTCATTTCACAAAGAATCAGGAAACAAATTTCTATCATCAACAAGTTCAACACGGTCGCGACGTAGTCGCGATAAATAACTTAGGCGGCTCTTGCTCGCCTAGTTTCCGGCCACAAAATACGGGTACAAATAGAACAAATAACAAGTTCCGACTTAGCTTTAAAATATCCGTGGCCGAGATTTTGGTCGGCCCGACGCGATGCGATGTCACCGTCCAATTGCAAATAGAAAACACACGCGATACAACTGGATGCGATCGATATACGCGGCCGCTCGTGTCTTCGTCGCTCGTGGCTTTTAGGTTGGAAGTTGGTCTTATCCATTTAACTTTTAAAACAAAAAAAAAATACATGATCCTACTGTTCCCTGAAATTGGAATGAACCATGATTTATTATATTTTTAGCACAATTACGTCTGTACAATTTATTGAATGATTTCCCAATTTAAATAGTTTCCTCGTAATTGAAATATTTGTCAGGTTTTTGGATCGACAATAAGCATTTGAGAGTGTCCTAAGACTTATGAACGGAGCTATGCTATAATGATGCATTGCTTACCCATTCATAATGATAGGCAACGGTAGTACGATACAAGGATATGCGTCTTCATGATGCTTCCGGGTCTCGAAATAATCGTACAGCTAGCAGTACGTTTCGAATAGAATACCAGGGCAACGATTGCGGTCCCGCGGCGAGCCTGTGGGAACGTCGTGATCGATTCGATGTTACGGGCCACGGTAAGCGCGAAGAAACATCGACCGATCGACCGCGACCGATATTCAAATAATGAATCGTTGTCGGTGCATATGTCGGCTGGATTAAAGGGATTTACGAGATCTCGAGTCGCGAGCTTTACGGTAACAAGGATACATATTCAGATTAAAAAAGGTGAAAATCAATTTTGTTACCGTAATTCATTGATTTTTGTTGTCTGACGCACAGAATTAACTGTTGATTATATTTTTATTGTCTAAATGGGAAAATAAAAATTTGTTCGTTTCGCAAGTCAGATGTCCTCATCGCAGAAACGCACATCTGATTAATCCACTTTTAAAGACAAATGTTTGATAAATTGTGACATGTTTAAAAACTACCTATAGGTCTTGATATTTACGATATTTATTGTTAGTATGGTATTTATTAAAGCAATGATATTTATTGTTATGTTAGCTGGCAGATTTGCTATTAGAGAATCGGTGTGTTTTTCATGTGTGCATCGCGACGAGCGACAAAATAAAAGTTCGTTACAGATTTATCCGTGTACATAAAATGTATGTGTGCGATATAAATGAATAGAGTGAACCACGCGTCGTATAAAAATTTACAGCAATTCAAACAACGCTGAACTAATTTTAGCTATAATTCCTCAAGTCATTTTCACAGGCTATAACCGAAAGCTACTAAAAACTAATAAAACCCCTTCTAAAGTAGTAAAACGGTGCGATGGCGTTTGAAATTCTTTTGCTCCTTGCGCGTCGTAACAAATTTCATGACGTTGCAGTTTGCAGTACAGTTACCTACAGTATAGAATACCATTGTTCTCTTCGTTGTGAACGATATTTGACGACTTCACATCGTCAATTTTGCCATATACTTTTTCTTCCTATGGTATTTCGTTTGTATTGTTTTTCTATCGTTAGATCGTACCTGTTTTGCATGTTTTGCGTCACCGCTGCACTTTTGCGTTGCGTATTTTTTCAAGCGCTGTTTACTTTCCGCCTTCGTTTACTGTATTTGTTATCCATTGCGCGTATTTACGTGAGATAAATTCTTTCTAAAGAGACTTCGGAAGCAAAACTTTTTTTTATACACGATTTTTTAGATTTAATGCGTATTAGCAATTAAATGAACAGCAATCTTATCCGAGCGCACTTTTGTTCTCACTGATTTAATTAAAATCAGCCTGCTGGTAGAATTTCAACTAATAATGAGTTGATCTTAATTTCCAAACGCCTCGAATGAACAACCTTTCTTATCGCGACACGTTCATAATCCTCTCTCTAGACACTCATTCTCTAAATAGGCAGTTGCACAACTGCAACGCGAGCAGATAGAAGTTTTATTGAGTCGCGGAACGCAAGGTGCATTTCCAACGCGCATTGAAGTAAATGCGCATTACATGTATATGCCGCACACAAATGCGCGCACTATTAACCGAAAGTAGGCGTGAGATAGGACAGGCTCTTGTGAAAGTGTTCCACGGAGATTTAGCGTTGCTGGCGGGAACGACAATTTTGATCTCGCAGTTTTGCATTTTCTCTTCGAAACAATGGAATGCACCGGAGGTAGTTCCGCAAAGTTTTGAGCACTGCATCGTTTCAAGAGACTTTGCTTCTTTTTTTTTCGTCAGTTCTTTTTGAGTTCAGTTGCTTCGTCATTGTCTCGTTGTTCGTGCCACGCATATATTCAATATTGACTTTTAGCAAATGAATTCTTAAAGAATAATGCTTCTGTCGTAACCCTGTTCATTCAGTTTTGCCCCTAGCGGTTCGTTTTGTCCGAAGAATATTTGTTTGAATACACTCACTTACATTTTCAATTTAAGATTCGCAACACTCTTTTTGAGAACAGTGTGTGTACCTTGAAAAGAGACAGCTAATATTATTGCGAAAAAGAAACAAAAAGGAGAAGCATCTTTGTCCATAAGAATTCACCGTCCACATGTTGGAAGCAGCGTATTACTCCGCGACAGTAAAGCAATAAATTGTCGATTTATTCTGCATGCTATATATGCTTTAGTGCGGACATAATTCTTTGAAATAAGAGACAATTTCGCTCATGCATTCCCTTTAACTATGCTATATGTACACGTACAGTGACACGAAAGTGACAAAGTGGCTCCATATTGTCGTCATCTTCGTGTAAATAGATTTCGCTGTTGTTTTGCAGTTCGCATGAGAACAACGAGATTGCCTGTCTCCGTCAGCCAGCCATTTGTTAGAAATTCCAATTGGAAAGCATCCGAGAAGTATAAATTTCCGATTCCGAAAATAGAACAATTTATTAATATATTTATCATAAATATGTTGTCTTATACTAATTTTTATCACAGATAGATGATAAGATAGAAACTGGTGAGCTCTTCCACGACATTTTCATCTTTCACACGTCTAAAAATTGCATTTCCCCGTTGCTTCGTTCCAGCTCAATTTTTCGCGCGCCTTATCTGCTCTTCTATTCCCAATACGTTCGAGATTCAATTCCGCCATTTTCATTTTCCATAAACTGACAACGCGGCAATAAAATAAGATCAACGGCAACTTACGTTCCCTGTCGGCTGTTAGCGTGAATGTATCAGCTTAGTGGGAAATTGACGCTAGAGTCGAAAACTCGTCAGAGCGCATCGCATTATTAGATTCAGCATATCTTCGAGCAAAAGATCTCGTTATCTTTTTGTACAGGGTAGTTTCAATCTTACCTGCGAGGAAAAGACGCCCCGAGTAACGCGCCACTCCTATTCAAATCCTGAAACGATTCCTTCCGTTACTTGTTCCAAGTATTGCACATAATTTTCTTCGCACAACTACTTTCCATATCATCAATGGCATACAAACTGTATAAATGTGACAAATGATCTCACTTTACCTGTGGGCGTGATTAAACGGAGATCACATATACAGGAATAAATGGAAACCAGCGAGCAAGATACAATGCTTCTCGGTATGAACAGCCTCGAGCAAAAATTGATATATGTACATGTAGGCATGGAAACTTATGTCAAAGAAAAATTTTATTGAAAATTCTTGTTTACTAATGAGCTCCGTTTATATTATAAATTAATAAATGATATTAGATTACACTGATGTATACTTGGAATGTATACTTTATTGTTGGGAATATAACAGGCTTCTATACAGGCTTCCATATGAATAGCCTCAAGTATTTAGTTGGCCAGTTCTCCATTGCACGTTTATATTATTTTACTCAAATTACGTACAATTTCCTACGAAAGAGTAATATAAGCTATTCGAAGCTATCCAAGGAAACAACTCTGTATCTATTATATTAATTACACATCCTCCTATCATCATATTCTACTGTAATATTTCACCGCGTCGCAATGTTTTTATAAAGATTTGTATTGTGCGAATGGAGCGAAGCTTCTAGTCGCATTAGGCGCTCGACAGAGTAGAAGTAGGATAAAGAAGAAGAGATGTATGGGTTGAATAAGTATGTAGATATTATCCGACGCCACACAGGTACGAACGGAATCCCTTTCATCGTAATTCTATCATCCCGACCTGATTTCGTTCACGTTCCTTCGCTTTTTCAAAATGTTCGCTCCTGACTACGTAATTGTCCTTCACGGATTTCCTGTATGAAGAACAAAACTCTGAACGTGTTTTAATTGAAAACCGTAATACTTTACTATTTATACATTGCATATTATTTGACAAATTATCTAAACGCTTTCGAATATTAAATGATAAACGAAAATTGTATGAAGTATGCACGCTGTATAGAATAAAACGTCTTTTCGTTAAACTGTAGCTCTTTAACATCTGAAACGAATCTTCAGCGCACCGTGCAACTGCACGAACAACAAAGGCATCGCAACGCTGCTGGTAGTTGTAATCCGCATTGTTCTTCTATCATCGCGAGTGCTCGACGCGATTGCACGGAAATTCACGCGGTGCCCCCGGGCGGCATCTTTCGTTCGGCCGCGGTTCGAGAGTCCCGTTCGTTTGATTTTCATATTCAGATTTTCCGCACGAACTCCTTTAGTCGATTGTATAAACGCCGCGTGTATGAAAATTTGCAGTTTCCATGCGATTATATCAATATTTGCTCGTTCGGAGTACGAACGAAATCTGAATATGAGAATGCGAGCGTGTAAAATGATTTCGTTTGTAAAATGTTTATTCGAATTCGCGCGGTGTTTGTATAAATTGTTGTAAAATTCAACAGCCGCTCGACAAAGTCTATACACGCTCGAGACGATCTCTGCTTCGCATGCCGATCGAATTGAACAAGACAATTTTTTATTACATTTGTTGATACGCTCGGGTCCTCGCAAAATGAATATGCATGGAATGGCTGTCGATGTTTAATGGAATGTAAATCTTGAAATGTTTCTGAGTCATCTGTTAACCTCTCAGCCAGAAGCGCTCGCAAATGTATGCCTTTAAAATAACATGAGATGATACCGGCAATTTCATTCTCGACGAATTTAGCTTGAAAGCATTTCTTAGAAAGGATACGAAGTTTCCGAGAAATCAAGAGTTCACAGAAGTAGTTTCTTTCCTACTCCTAAATGCTCAATGGAAACCTAAAGTAGATCCAACGACCAAGTACGGTCTGCATATGTATGTACGCTGCAGACTTTCGTGGTCAAACTCCTTGGGGTTTACTACATCAACTATATGCTTCACCAAGATCAGTTTCTCACAAACGCATAAGCAAACTTGCGATAAGACGAAATTTTAAAGATAGTCTACAGAAATATACTTCCTTTATGTTTCAAGGGATGAAGGAAATATTTGAGCATTTGAGACATGCACAAAAGTACATAAGTCTATAATACCCGGCGTTCGGTCGCCATTCATTTTAAGAAATACAATTTCCTCTTGTAACAATCTTCGATCGCAGCCAATTTCGTTTGACAACGATCACGAGAATGTGCAAAAAACTTGGTTCCTGACAATTTGACTAAGTAACGAAGTTACAAGTTCTCGTTCGTCCAATTCGTCGAAATTGGAATGATCGCTGGTCGATTTAGCATCGTCCCTATTGAGTCGAGGGTGTCCCTACACTTGTCTCTGTCACCGAGGGGAACAATTAATTCGCGACGTCTGTCAGACCTTATTTCTACGACTCGCGGTGACATCCGTGATGTATTTTTTTATGCGACCTTAACTGGATGGCGCGTCGTGTCGTTTCAACGCTGTCGGGAAATCCAATTCTGTCACCGACGTCTATGCCGAAGTTGCAGCTGTGCATTGCGCATTTTGTGTGGAAAGGAAGTAAAGATATTACTTCATTGTGACCTAATAAAATACTTTATAATCGTGTGAGCTGAACTTCGTTCAGTTTCATAAATTAGAGAGTCCTACTTGTGAAACGTTTTATGCGATATTTTTATTAATATCTGAATGATGTTTGCACGCATGCAGTGAAAAGGAAAAATACACGCCTTCTATATGTTAACAAACTCCGAGCCTAAAGACGGGAATACAGAAACCTCTAATGCATATTCAGGATGAAAAACTAGGTGGGGGTACATGTGTATTATACGTACGTATACGCAATACAAAACGGACCGTGTAACAAACATGCCTCGTAACACTCTTTAAAACTCGGTAAAAGTCTTGAGAGGAACTTGGGCGATGCTTTCAACGTGAAGATGCGTTTAATAAGAGAAAGAGAGAGAAAATTTTTCCTGAGAATCGTTTCGTTCTAAGGCGCATGCTTTTCGCAAATGATTCGATCAGCCATTTACAGCTTACCATTACCCCAGCTATCGATTTTGGCTTTAATCGGGGTACTATTGAGACATAATGTACCAGCACGACCATTGCTTTTGCCAAATTCCATTTAACGCAGTGCATGGTGTACACTGGTTACTCGCGTCCAATTTCGATGAAACACCCGAATTTCAGTGCTTGACTTACATTTTTATGGTAGTCTAAACGTAACTAAAATTTATGATCAACGAATTTATGCAACTTTCGCCAATTATTCGTGTTCAAGTAACATAAATTGTTCGGTTTAGTCGTGCAAACACACATACATACATGTACCAGAATGATTTATTATGTGACAAAGGAACATTTTCCGATATTGACTAACATACAAACAAACGTTTTCTCTTTAGTAAAATCACATCCTGGAAGATAAATACATTATTTAGTGAACCGATGTCGCGGATTAAGTCTCCATTAGTATCCCCATTGATCGAACATTATCGCGTAGTCGATTGCACAAATTAATTGGAATCACGGCTGCGTTTTTCATGCGATTAATAGCCCAGATCTGTCGCGAAAATTCATTTACCTATTTTTAATCGGTTTTCGCATACGTATCGATGAGCACGCAAATGTATCGAGATTCGAACGACTCTCATCAATCATGTGGAAAAACAGTTACGAACGTCATCGAAAAACTGTCACGTGTCGCGAGGAGGTGCGGAAGATATTCTATCCAGCGCGAAACATAACAAATTTGCAAAGTTCCACAATGTAAGTTGATTGATAGACGGAAATGGAGGACAGACAAATATTTGTTGATAACTATGCACTGTTTATTAAAATTTTATGTATGCAGTTCCAATATGTATCATACTTTGACCTGATGTTGTGATTGTACAGAATAAGTTGCTATAATTTCGCCCAGCTGATAAAAAAATAAATTTCAATTATGATTGGCAAACGCGCGTAATACTCAACGTAATAACAGAACACTCGAACTTTTGAAGGTAAAGATTTGGGATGAAATTATTGTTTGGGCAACTATTATGGAAGTTTCGTAGGAAATTTAATTTGAGCGACCCTATCCAACTGGGTCAAGCCTCCTAAAGTCAAAGGGTGACGAAGAAATAAAATTTGCCTGCTCTTTCGATCGTTTTATTTTTGTTTTTTAGTAAGTTTCACGACGGTAAAGAAATTTAATCGAGACGATGACGTTAGCTCGGTTTGGCGGGTCTCCGCGTCGCCCGCTTTTAGACGAAGAAACTTTTCACCCTGCACGACTATATCGAAGTCAAACAGAAGTAACGATCTCGACGTCGTCGCCGCCGTCGACGATAATAGAGATTATATTATCGATCGATGGCCCCAGTTCCTTTGCCGAGACAAAAACTCGTATACTTCCATGTAAAATCTTTTCGAATAGAAGCGCGGCTCACAAAGGAACGTTCGATCCGCCTTTACAAGATGTCGGCTCGTCTCGACACCTTTGCTTCACAGTCTTTTGTTCGACGTAATACATTTTCCTAATACCGATCGCTTGTTGACTAAGAGCTGCTTCCTGTTTATGGCTCTGGGAATTTCGCCATGGAATTTGGTTATAGGAAGCAAAACGTTCTTCGAAATGCTATTTTAAAACTCGTATTTATTAAAAAATCGATTTTTATTACGTTCAGTTGTTGATTCAGAAAAATTCAATAAGGTTTCAGTTCAGGCAAAACAGTATATTAAGTACATTTCCATGTGGTCGAATTGTAAAATACGCGACACTTTTTACCATACCGATACGAAAAATAAGAAACATTGTGACATTAATTTTGAATTCCTATGTGGAATGTATTTTTAGATATATTTCCTTGGCAGTATTTTTCGGCGATTGGCGTGTCGCGTACGCTACTCTCAAGCGCAAGTAACCAAAATACAAAATTTACGGACCAGTGGTTTCGTATTAAGAATTTATGTTGCATCCTGCGAGACGTACTACGATGAAATATGTAGCTGAACTTTGCGACTTATACGTGTAAAGTTCAAGTCATTTTAAATCGAATTTAAGAGGACTGTCAATAATATTTTAGTTCCAGCAAAACTATTATGCAAATCATTTTTTTCGGTGTATCTTGTAATATTTATAAAAGACAATGAAATCTTTCAGCCATTAGTAATAATTTTTTAAAACATGTGCGAATGAAAATTTGACATTTTTGGACGCGAAACTTTTATGAATAATACAGATCATAATTAAATTCTGAGCCAGACACTGGCCATAGAAACGATTCTACATATACATATATGTATGTATAATGCAACAAGGGTCACGTAGGCAAAGTAATGTCTCGCATAATCGTTCCGCGAGTAGAGATTCTTCCCCCTACTCACCCTCACATTTTGGAGAATAGTTGGCTGTAGCTTGGAGCACCGTGTGGGCCATAAATTCTACCGCGAAGTGCGCGTCATAACTAACGATTAAAAACCAGATCAGCTCCATGCGAAATGCCTCTATTAAATTATCTTGGACGATTATTAATCCTATCACAATTCTATGTATCTCATGACGCAAAAACATTTCTTGCCACTGAAATTCCTGATAGGAAAACGTTGATTTTAGCAATCTATACACTCCCCTTAAATTAAATGGAAATTTAGCTAATGATATACTAGTCCAAGTTAAAATAAATAATAAGAACTCAGAGAAACAGTTGTCCTGATTCTTTGAAATAACGAATTTGTTTTATTATTCGAAAAGTATAGATCTTCACCTTGGTGACAGATGTGGTTTTTATGTAATACCCGAAAGGAATTTGGAGAGTGAAATACGGTTACTGGGCTCGAAGTACTTATTTGCCGCGACTCCAATCTCCATCTCCTCGACGAAGTCGGATTGGTACAGATGCAATTTGCCGGGTCAGATTACGTGAAATCAATACGACGGTCAATTTATTAAGTTAATTGGAAGTATTGCGACAGATTAAACTTCCGAGAGCATTGGATGCTATCATGAATTATTAAATTAGTGGCTTGTTCATTTTTTTATTTATCCTGCAGTACAGTATACGATATTAAGTTTATTGCACCATTCATGAAAATTCAAGCATAAAAAACTGAAAGAAAGTAAATGTTGAAATTAAATCATAATTTTAATTAAGAATTCAGTGGCAACGTATGATATTTACTTATAGGTATATTTCACAAAAAAAATACACATTTCGTCCCACTCAACGATGTCTATCTTATTTCGTTTACTTCTACATCCACGATTTTACAACAACTTTCGTTTTTATTGCAGAATGAAGTAGTTGCCTTGGCTCTGTCGACCCGTTTGAGCAAAGGCGAGGAGTCATTCGAAACCGTCAGGTCACTGTAAGTATTTCTTCCTGCAAATACTCTGCGGCTTCTAAAGTAACCATCACTTCAATAAATATGCGCTAAATTAGCGGAAGGATTGAAAAGTTGGTCAACTCTTTTAGTAATACTGTGTCTACATGTTGCTGAAACGTTTGGAACCCTCGTAGCTTTGCACAATATTTTTGTTCGTATTTTAAACACTTTGACAAATTATTAAAAATATTTAACAATACAGACATGAATCAGAACACGAAGTATATGTACAATAAATAACTTGAAGGAGTAGACTAAATGAGGGTCGACAGAAATGACGTCCCAAAAATCTTATAACATAATCTAGTCTGCTAACTTAACATAAGATTTCTTCGCTTTGCTCCAACGTTGCTTACTTTAATAATACATTGCTAAAATAATTTAGACTTACAAGTCTTTTTTTCTGCAGAAGCGTTAATGCAGCAATACAACTGTTGATTTTTCGTCGTTTTATAATAATGTTCCGACCAATCATTTTCATCCATTGCATATACCGCGTTTCGCGTGTGTTTTGTACTCTCGCGAGTGCCTTAGGCAATCGTCAAACACAATTTCCACCTTTTCTGTTTTCCGATGAATGTTCCGATAAACGCGGGAAATTACACCGACGCGTCGTTCAGGTAACAAGATAGCCGATAAAAACGGCGAGAAGCATCGTTTCGCGAACATCTGATCCGTGCTAATTGAATTTCATTGAGATCGAATGAGACGCGTTGATCGTGGAAACGGCTAACCACTGTGTTTACACACGCGTTTCACGTCACGGTATTGTATAAGATCATTGGGGCACGTACGGATCGATTATTTATTTGTTAATGATGCGACGATAACGAAAGTTCTAATTGAGGTTCCCTGCGTGCTAACCGCAAACTGTTTTGCTCAATATTTCAGCGAGAAGCTGGTGCTATACAACGCTGACCCCAAGGAGAACTATAACTTACTGGAGGACATTTACGAGACCCTAAGTTATCACTGCGGTAAGACGTTATTACTAACAGAATGTGTGCGTTAACGGCGTGTGTCATCGAGGTTGCTGCTCCATTACTTTAATTGCCGTGGTCTTCATCGCACCACATTTTAAGTTCATCGTGTAAAGCAGTTTAAGTCAATTGTTCAGGATCGTTTGACACGAGTGGAGATGGCGTGAACTGCTGATCAGATTAAGTTCGTCCTCGATTACAACAATTTTCCACAGTGATTCGTGATTTTTCGTTATTGCTACTGATTGATATATGTATATATAATTACGAACTTAATTATTCTTTGCACGCGCCTAAAATTATATAATGAATAATAAGGGACAATTAAATCTGAGGAATAAATCAACGATTATGAACTGCACGTATAATTTTACGTCCAATTTAAACTTAATTTTACGAAATATTCGTATTATTTTATTTTATTATAGTGAACAAATTCATATAGGATGAAATGAATTACAATTACGGCAACGTAATTCTAAATTTACATTATATCAAAGCTGTATTAAATCGTTTTATAAGAGATAATCCAATTAAGACCGAGAATTATCATCGGAATGAGTAACTCGGGATAAAAATATCAAAACTATGGTCGTGTACAATGAATGAAGTTAAATCACAATCACGATTGTGATTTTGCGATCACTGTGATTGATCACTATTAAATTTTGCGTGTCATCTCTAGACATGCGCTTAAATATTATTTTAAACATAAAAAACTAAACTAAATATATAGAATTTGTATCTGTAATACATATATGTATACCACAATTTATTTGTTCCGTAGTATTATGCTGTTACGTCGATTAATCTGCAGTTCCGAGCAACCTTCACATATCGGAATTCCTAGAATTGTTACGATAAGTCAAGAACGGCCTGATGATTATTCGCGTTTCGCCGTTTTCCGAAGCCATACCCGGCAAATCTTCCCTCAAGTCTCTACAGTTGAAAAGTTATACGATACTTGGTTGGCTTCGTGTTTCGCGTACCGAAGTAGCAAGTCGTTCTATCGCATCGCGTCACGTGTTGACCACTTACGGTTCGGATTGCTCTCGCAGTTGCACGCGTTTTACACTGCGAAAGCTCACGTTGTACGTTTCATCGATCATGCGAATTTATTGGCCCGCGAATATTAATTACGCATTACACTGTAATGGTGAAATATACGGTTGGATATTAACTTGAAACGTATTGCACATATGCAATGATAATTTTGCCGGCTCGAATCCGTAAATTAATATAATTTCGTGTATAACATTATGTCATAATAAAATAATTGAACGTGAATGAATTCGATGTTCGTTAATTATTCGTCGAGATAGATATTGTATATCGGTGTTCATTTATATGACAGAAAAACAGAATTCCGTGTTGCCTCCGTTAATGTATCGGAACATCAAGTCACGCGAAAGAAATTCGCGCAGCCGCCTTTGTCGTTCTCGCGTGTACCGTCGCGAGCAAGATTGATACGAGAATCAATTTCACGCGAGTTTCTTCGGAGAAAAACATTTTATAGTGAATTACGGGACTGCACAAGACACGGTAAAATAAAATTGATATAAGCTCGCACGTTCGATGGGACATTTTCATTTTATCGACAATCGCGTCAAATGTGCATACAGCGATTTACATTTTGCACTTGTTTTATTGTACGTCAAGCACTGAATAATTCTTTCCTGAATTTGACATCGTCGCGACTTTTTAACTGAGGGAAGGAAAAGAATGGGAGAATGAATGAGGAGAAAAAAATTGGAACCCGATGAATAGAAAGCGCCAAACGTATCCATTCATTCATGGAATGCAGAACTAATTTCGTTAAGCTCCTCTATTCCTCATGATTCTCCCTTAAGCGTCTTTGGTCGCTTCACTCTTCACGCGGCCGTTGATAACGGGCCACTTCGTTAATACAGGCTTGACCGAGTTTTTAATTGAATGACCGCGGAATGGCGTGAAAACCAATCGATATGTAGCCCCACGGATATAAAATATTCAAAGACATTCCATCTTGGTAACAGGGACACAATTTGTAATCCCTTTTATCCGTTCCGCTCGTTTTCGTCCATTTTCATTGCATAATCGATGCCCCGAAAATACAACACGGCTTTTACGTTGAAAAAAATTTTGCGCACCATTGTACATTGTACTATTCGAAAAAAGGAATTGTACTGGATGAATAACGAAGAACCAATACATTCGTGTATCATCCATTGTTTTCATTATCAATTAAATGTTCTTAATTAATTACATTATTTTATTTTTAACTGACTAAAAATTTTTAAACTTAATGTAACGGTGGTCAACGCTTTCGTGGACAACGCTTTCGATTTAATAACGAGATCTGATAACATTCTTTCACCATTCTTATTCAGTTTCTTGAATCCAGTAGAAAGCACGTTCACAGAGCCTTCCAATTATGCGTAGCGTTGAATCGAAATGCTTCTCGGCCCGCTGAATCTCCAAGGATCGTACGAGTTCCCCAATTCCGATGGCAGTGAATCGAAGTTGAATCGTAGTTGAATTAATTTGTTATTCCCCCGTTGCAAATTCAGTGAATAACTGTCACAGATCTTGAGAAATAGGGTGCGTGTTCGTGCACAAGCTTGGAAATTGGAAGTCAGAGCTGTACGTACAGGTACTTGGACCCGTAATTACTCGAAGAAATGCGAATTCGCGATAACGCGAAAACACTACAGTAACTACGCCAGTCACGTTTACTCCCTTATCTCGATGACGCAGTTCTAAAGAGATTGCGAGACGTGGAATAAACGATCCTCGAAACCTGCGAAAGTTTTCACGGTGGAATACGGTTATTCACACACACACACACACACGCACGTGCACCAGTTAGTTTTAACGCGGAAGATTAATGAGCTCGACGAACGTGGTCTACGAAAATTGCATTCGCATTCACCGGCGATCGTGTTTCCACGTATAAACGCCGATCATAATTTGGCGGAAACATTTTGCTCGATTTACGTTTCTAAGACCGGATACTCATCTGTGCAACGTCGGCCGTGTACTAATGCACAGGTTGCGCGCAGTCAAAATATTTGTAAGGCCGCACCATGAAAGGGGCCGCACTCTCAGAAGAGACAGAAGTAGGAAAGTGTAGACCTGACTGAGAAATGCATATCTAACCAAATATAACTACGTATAATTATACCTAACTATAATGGGAAGCGAATGTGGACTATTGAGTTGATCTGACATATGTGTGACCTAATAAAGACAATATGGACAGCAGTGGACTCAACAGAGACGATATTGGGCGCCTGGCCTCCGTTAGAGACGATATTGAATACATGGACCCAGGGACAAGAATGTAGTAAAATACGTGTACTTGACAATAGAAGAGACTAAAAAGAATAAGATTGCTAATGTTTCCCATATGTGAGACAAAACATATTAGGTGCTGTTATTTAAAACACAAAATATTGTTGGATTGCATAATTTTTAACAACAGAATAAAGGAAAACAATTTACCGAACATATGTTGATTCGATATTCAGTCTGTTGAAATTTGAACTTCTATGAGATTGCATAAGACTTCCTGATTCAAATTAATCGTTCCAATTCTGAAGACGTCTATAACAAGTCTCACGGGTTCGGAATTGTTTGCTCTGGTGGTGAAGTTTTAGTTCTCGTATAACAGATCCATTGTGCCTGGATGGTGATAGTATGCTGACATCTGAAAGGTGGTGTTAAATAATTACTTTCAGTACGTACGCGTACCTTTAAGTAACTTCGTCAGATTCAACTCCATTGTTTGTTTTGTCATAATGAGTAGCCAGGTGTCTTATGTGTTGAACTTTAACATATGTAGTAGTCGCTATAATGGCATCTGAAAGCTCGCTGCGTATAAATACACAGACACCATCTGTAGTTCTTACCGATTGTGAGAGCAGAAAGAAAGTTTTAAGTATAAGTTTACAGCGTCAACCCCTTAAACATATTTCTCCTCTTCTGATTCCTTTTTCTTACTCTATTTCATATAAATTCTATAAGTTGGCAATTTTTAATTTTCACGAGAACTACCTTAAATACATTTTGACGAGCTTCGTGGTATTTTTAATCGACGCCACAGGATAATTCATCTTTAAAATTCCGGACAATTTAAACGAAAGCGAAAATTATGCAAGAGATAGCCAACAATTTTTACTTAATTTTTATTATCAAATTGAACGACACTAGAAATGTTATACAAGCTTGTGACATTAATATTCAATAATGCACGTACAGGCGTGCTGAAGAGCGAAGAGCAACTGGTTTTAAAACGAGCTGACACTGTTCGAGAGTACTTAGAAAGTAGTTATTGCGATTATCTTTGAGCAGTTAACCATGATAGACGTTTATTGCGTTCGAACTTTTAAATTCCCGACTGTGTGTATCTGTACGTGAACCGTAACTACGAGCCAATCTGCCATCCACATGTAGACCTTATTATATAGCACAGCGATGGAAATCAGGGTTCTAATGAAGTGGCCTAATTCGTGCCTTTTTGTCCCCTCTAATGAAAGTATCGACCACGCAGGTGCTCCCGGGAAGAACTCGTCTCAATGCCTTTGAATTGAAAATGTGCTACTTAAAGTAATAATATCTACTCACGGACAATTCAAATCGCTATAAGAAAAGTGCATGTACATTCCAATCCATTGGCCATATTAATTCTACGATCATTACAATATTATGGTAATCACTCTGAGATAAAGTTGTATTAGGCTTCTGATAGACAATATATTAATTTATTGTTTTAACGTATTTATTTATTGTGATAGAGACTCAATCTCGCTTATATTATAATATACAATTATAATGTATCATTATAATGAATGCATCGCATTAAATGTGTTGAATATTTACTAAAAAATAGAATCATCGAGTTCAGGAAGAACGATTATTCTGAAACGTCGCATTAAAAGTTTAATTTAATCAAGTGGCAAGGAAAGAACGTCACGAGAACCGACATAATGGCTCGCTCCATCGATGGATCTTAATGATTTACTGAGAATTCCAACTAGTTTGTTCGATGAGATGCAATACATATACGTTGTCAGGTGGTTCTGACTCGATCCTTCATCTTCGAGGGCATGTTAACCTAATTTGCATACGGTTGCCGAGTACTGTAGTAACAGTGGAGTATGCTCCGCGAACGCCCTATTAATCATAATGGACAATCAATATGGAGGGCAACGTATTCAAATTCGACCATCCTGTCGGAAATTATCGATAAGTCGAATCGTCTTCCTCCGGGGAGGACTATACGTCGGAGAACAATGCAATACCACGAATTCTGTTACATTGTTGTGAGTCAAATGAGGCAAAAATTAGAAGATTATATTATAAGTAGGTAACGAGAGATGTGGATGGAACGAATTTGTTACTAATTAGCTCAACGCATCGTACCCTCATGCAATACGTCAAGTAGACCCTTTGTAACTGCGTCACAGCGTGTTGCATACATACTATACAGGGTGAACCACATGACTGGAACCAGTTAAATTTCTTTTAAAATAATTGTTCCTATAAAAATGTCTAAAATAAAGTTGCATAATATCAAGGGGGAATTAATTCATCGTGATTAATTTCGGAGATATTTTTGCTCTCAATTATTGGAGTGACGTAATTGGTGTCGTTGCTACAACTCCCAAAGCAATTATTTCGACATACATTACTGAAGATAAATTCTACGTAGCTTGAATTGAACCAAATATCGAACCACTCGATTTATTCTTATTATTGCTATTTCTCATATTTTTAAACGGAAATTAAATTTTTTTTAATAATATTATTAAGGATG
Organism: Ceratina calcarata; assembly: GCF_001652005.2. Taxonomy (NCBI): domain Eukaryota; kingdom Metazoa; phylum Arthropoda; class Insecta; order Hymenoptera; family Apidae; genus Ceratina; species Ceratina calcarata. The sequence continues at coordinate 407,953 of NW_017152138.1, forward strand.
ATAACTAAGGATGATAACTAACTTAATACCATGCATTCATTATGATCATAATATTTTAGAATAAAATCGAACTTTCAGCCATGTGCCCGACCTTGTATAACCCACTCTCTTGCAATTAGATGGAACATCCCTTGACACATCGCTAAAGATTCATGTTTTATGTGATGCAATAACCGCCTTCAAACGGATTATTATTGCTGCTATTCTTCACGTGGGACAACGAAATTATCAGCGAGACCGTTTTTCTTGTGAAATTAACGTCCTGCAGACTATGGTCGCATGTACACGTTACGTTACAAATATTTGCCTATTAAAGCGTTTACAAATTCTGGTGATGTATGTTTTCCGCGTAAATCAACAATATGGTTGGCTCGAAATTGAGTCAACTCAGGAAATTATTAGCCTAATCTTAAAATTTCAGAAATTAACACAATTATTCTAGTTAAAAAATTAATTCCCAGCTTTTAGTACATGTAGAGAGGGATAATCATCCCGATAATTTACGCTAGAATTGTCCGTGGAATGTTGAAAGGGCTGCAATGATTTTACGGTGAATAGATCGCTGTATACGTATTCTGTCCTCCGGAAAGTGGACTAGTATCGTGCTAGTCCGACGTTACCGATAACGACGCGACGAGAATGGGCGAAAGAAAGAGGGGGAGAAATAAAAGCTAGCAATATCACGAGATCGTTCTTTGGAGTTGGCGAAGCGCGAAAGGGATTTCTTGTGCGATCGTGATGGACCCACGGAATCGCTTCACCTCCAAAAGGCGTACCTACTTCGTATTAGACCTTTTTCTAGTATTGACTCGAACTGAAATGGAGCACACAATCGAGATCGATACACTACCATCGTCCATAAGCGACAGAGAAATAAATGCTGTGATGAAACGCTTTAAGACAGAAACTTTCGGAGACTGGTCTATATTTTACGTTGTTTTCGTCGTAAATGCTACTAAATCCAGACAAAAAATAATTTTTGCTGAACACGCCCCACGTTTAATAAATACTTGACAAATATTTTAGAATTCGAATACACTAGTCTCTGGATACATGGCCGCGAGTCAATCTCCACCAATTATCAGAAGTGCTCGCTCTACGCCAGCCTCCAGTCTTATCTATGTCTCTTCTTCTTGTCTCTTTATTGTTGTCTCGCTCGCACAGTCTACACTGTTTACTTTTACCCATACTGCGCGCTCCAATGACGAGCGAATCTGGGTACTTAATCCGCCTCTTCGGACATGTGGCCATTAGTAAGTAAAATACCTCTTTTAATCAGACTAAAGGGCGAATCTGAGTCGATTATCGCTAAAATGGCTAATTGTGGAAGTGGAGGACTGTTTCCGGAAGGCGAAGAGCGATAAACATTATAATATACATTACGGTCTGCACTAGAATATTCCCGAAGCAGAAGGTTGAATAGTGCTGTTCAAATGTTTTCAATTTCTGTTTTATATGTATATGTAACATATAGAGAAATCACCTCGATGATAAAGCATCTTTACAGAATTAAAAAGCATTTAGATAGTAAGTGTTAATCATGTTTCCATAAAGAAGTCGAAGAATGTACAACGCGTGGCCTAGTGCTTTTCAGTGACACCACTCGACGCATTATTCCGATTCAATCAGTCGTGATATCAGTGTTTCCTCAAAGGGAGTACAGCGCGCGGCTACATCGGAATCGTTTCGCAAATAAACGCGGCTGAGCATTGTTATACTGGTTGCCAATGGAACGCGACTCAAAGTGAACTGTGAAGAAGCCTGTGGTATTTCGTATGGTCCTCTTGTTGCTTTAACGTCGCTTTGGTAATGGAACAGGCGACATGCCTTTAATAGACGAGAGTACGTCACTGTGGCTCCGGATTTCTGCAATGATAGAACAGGAAATTCCACCTTTCTCCTAATTAAAAAATGTTTCAAAATCCTGGTTATAGTTCGAACAGTGTGCGAAAGAGTATTTTATCCTAGAGGATATGTATTTCGCGTGTTACTTTGCTCGAAGGCTTCCGTGTTCCACTTCACTAGATTGCAAAACAAGAAAATAGAAGAACACCGAGAGAACCTTGGCCAAGCTTTTTCCTATAAAACTCGGATGTTTATTCACCTTCCCAAGAAACACTGTACGTTTCAAATTTTCCATCATCCATCATCACGACCATTTTGTCAATTAATCTGCAAGATTTTATTCTCCCATTAACTCTTCAAGTTCCAAATAACTATGTTAATTTCTGTCAATTGAAAGATCGATGTGTAAGCTATCACAAAAATTATACATTAAGCTACCAAAATCATTTACGTCCACGTCTCATCTTCTTCACAACAAGATCAAGTGATACCGAAAGCAAGTACATACGTATAAGGTTTGATCTGCTTCTCTTGGTCGGCTTACGTCCTCACAATCGAACATGCTTACCTCCATTGCGATCCTTTTCTAATCGATAGCCGGGTGCGAACGAAAGCTGCCAAAGGGCAATCGATTTGTCAAGCTTTGCCGGACGATTTGGCAGTATGTCACAGAAGCATCACGCGATGTTCCAGACGATTGGCTGTGTACATATATTGTATATTGCATACCGAACTGGGCGACCGCCATCGATTATCGCGTAATGCCAGTGACATTCGGTGGGAAATAATACGCGCGGCCATTAGAAGTAGTCGGAGCGGAGCCGACGTCAATTTCCGGATTTGCAAGAGAGCTAGCCACCGCGCCGCGCCGCCTCGTTCTATCGTGAACTCGAATCTATCGGTTGTTTATCGACCACACGGCCTCGGCCACGACCGCGTGAACCTTCGTTACCCCTATCGGCACGCTTAGTACACGCGATAATTCGCGTTCGGAATTTGCAGCTCACAAACTTCATGTCAAGATACGCGAAGAATTTATAACATGCGCGCTTGTACTTCCAGAAAATTATGTTGCGAAATGGAGATTTCTGAAATATAATAAAAGGTAAGGACTACAGAAAAAAATTTATGTAATTTCACAGTTCTTGAATGTTCCTTCGTTGTAAAAGAAAAGACAAGATTGGTGTATCGATTTCATTTCGGAGTACACACGAAATGTAGACAGAAAGTAGGATAATGACAATGCGAAGTTGGCGAAGCGAAATCGAAATCGGAAATTGGAAGCTCTCTACGTGTAACGATCGGGAATTTATATTTGTTTCTCTTTTTGCCTTGGTCTTTATCAGGGGTAAGGGTTCGATTCAAGTAATTCGTCGCTAGTCAGCGAAATTACCGTCGCATTCAGGCTGCTCCGACGAACATCCCGGTCGAATGAGAGAGACTCAACGGTTCCACACTGATTTTTATTCCCTTTTTAATCGCGTCCACCGGGAAACATCATTCGGACTTGTCGAAGCTCGTAGATATTAAATTTTCTGGCCAATGGTATTTGGAATCGGAGTTGTGTAACGACCATTCCTGTGAGTTTGTTGGCGTACAAAAAGAGCGTCCCGGTATTTGTGTTAGTGGTTGCACACCGCGGTTATAAACAGTAGAACAGAAAGAACCAAGTTCCAAACTAGAAAATCCTCGCTTCGGGAAAACTGCTATCTTCGGCAGTTGGAGTGCGACCGGTATTAGATACGAGGCGAAAAAGTTCACCGGGAAGAAAAATGTAATTCTGAAAGTCTACGAATTGTTAAAGTCGTGATCTGCCTTGTGAAATTTTTTAAATTACTTTACCTCGATGATACCACATTACGGATTCTACTCGAAACGCTTGAATAATAAGTAAGAAATTAATGAAATTAGGTCAATCTCTTCGTGGAATATTTTTTACCCATAATTTTACCAGACAAATGATTCCAATATGACAGAAAGATCTTAGAGATTTTTGTCTCTGAGGTTTCTCCGCTATAAACTCTGTTGAATAATGCCGGGATGAAAGTTTTCTTCAGGATTTAATTCTTCGAAAATAAGATTGAGTGATGGTTGGCATTTTGTTCAAAATTCCTTTTGTTTCTGGCAACGAGATTTTCTAAAATTCTTGGAACTACTGTCAAAAGCTCTTTGTTCTATATTGTAAATTGTTTCTGGCGGAAAGTCCAATAAAATGACACACAAAACTCTGAGCGAGGAGCTACATATGATGAACAGCAATGTTACATGTTGCATCTAGTTTCTTGCGTTCGCGCATATTCTTCACGAACTTCGTTGCCAAAGGTGGATGAGAAAGTAAACTTTGAACTTTTGAAAGGATTTCTATATGTCCGAGTTATACATTTCATATTTAATTTGTTGACCTAATTATCTTACAAAATCAATAAAATTTAGAAAGATAGGACAGCGTATGAGGTCGTTCATCTGTAAATGAATATCCGTGTTCTCTCCGTAAATGAATCATTGATTCAAGACTTAGCGAACACCAAGCGCTTACCATAAGTCAAGTGACCGACACACTAACAATACGACATATGACATAGTATTCAACCTCGAATCACATAGGTCAGTATTCGCGACCTCCGAATAAAAGATTCCTAACAGAGCTTTCTTTCTTCAATTGAGAAAGTCAACTTTCTCAAGGAGTAAGTGAGTTTGCTCCGTCGACGACGAAGGTTCCAAGGATGGTTCCAAAGCTAATTCAGCGGTACCTTTTTCAGATGTGGACGTGAGCATATTTTTTGATAAGCTCGGCCAGGATCTCATCCACACAGCTCGCGACGGTCTTCTCGAGCGGGCGTTTCGTTGCCTCGGGAACGATTTGACGGCCTTTCTCACAACTCTGGATGGTGTAAATGACGTCGTCCAACATCAATCCGGATCGGAGACTGAGGCGGAGTTCGTGTGCATCGCTACCCCGGAAGCGATCGAGCTACACTTCACAACTGACCATCCGCCTATCGCATACCTTCTCGTTGGTAGCTTGAAGAGTATCGCCGCAGAATACTACAACGACAATGCAAATGTATACATTTTGCCTGATCCCTACAATACGAGATTTTTTAGGTAAGCGAATCTTACGTTAGCGCATCTTATCGTTAGTAATTAAACATAATTTTGTGTTTACAATAGCGAGATCATTTACTGAGTCATCAAGAAAACAATTTACAAATGATACGAAATGTAAAAGAAATATAGCGTTCGTTTACTGAGTCGGTTCGTTTAATAATGAGGAACAATAGAATAAAAATTTAAATCCGCTGTCCTTAAATTCTTTACAAAAATCTGAACAAACTTGGCAAAACACTGTCGCATCCGCTCCTTGAACATCACGTATTCTATTTAACATCTCATCGAATATGTTATAATACAATACGGTTTAATGAACTGTTTCACAGGTATCGTATCACCCCTGAGCGTTATAGCGAACATTCGATCGACGATTCGGAGATCGACGATAATGTCGACACGGTCAGATCTCCGTTCCGTCCACTGTCGACCGAGGCCACGGACCTTCGTATAGGGGTGGCCAGTTTCTGCAAAGCGTTCCCATGGCATTTCGTAGTCGATCGACAACTGGAGCTCGTGCAGCTCGGAGTCGGGTTTATGAGAATTTTCGGGCAACATTTAAACCGATTGGGTAGAGAAATATCGACGTATTTCATTTTTACACGACCACGCGGAGTTACGCTGACCTTCCACGAGATACTGAAACGTGCAAACACACCGTTTGTGCTCACCCTCCAGAGACCGCAGGGCGTCGATAAATATCCAGCGGAGGTACGCGAATACATTATGTTCCGCATGGAGATCAGTCGACATTATAAAGTTACGCGTAACGGAAGTCGATACTCGCTTATTTATATAAACGCGTCAGATTTGAGCTTCATAATCTATATATATAAATTCTAAATTCAATTGTTTTGCAAACTATTACGTTTATTTTTTACGAAAATTAATTATTTCATCAAGTATATTTTAAAAGTCCTTATTTAATATGTTTCGCTGCAATATATTTCTTTATTGAATCTCGTTCCCAGAATTTCGCTGCTGATAAAATATCAATCATTCCAGGGTTTAGAAATGAAAGGTCAAATGGTTCATTGTCCGGAGTCGGATTCCATCTTATTCGTAAGCTCACCATTCCTTAATGGTCTAGAAGGACTAACTAGTCGAGGACTTTTTATATCCGATATTCCATTACACGACGCCACAAGAGACGTTATTCTGGTTGGGGAACAGGCCAGGGCGCAGGTACGATCAGATCCATATTTTATACTGATAGTTGATATTATCCTTACTCCTTATGTTCGCATTTATTTTATGTCATATAACCTTTGTTCTTATTTCTTATATACACAATATTATACTAAATCGTACTATGCATTGGAAACGTTTTACTCTAAATTTTTCTCTGGGAAATTTTACGGCATGAATTTATAATAATGATCCATGAAATTTTTGATACATACATACTAAGGGTGTGCGGGTATGGTTAATGGAAAAGGTATAGTGAGCTCGTAAAACTGTCATAAAAATTATTGCAGCTTAGCTACCGAAATAACAATCTCCGGTAGGATTTACTTCTCAAGACGGGTCAGGGTCGAGTCAAGTAAATTTACTTGGTGTCCTACTCTTTAAATCCGGTGTTGATTCTTCGTTATAAATTTCAGTTGAATATATTTCCGAGTTTATTCGTATCGAGAAACTTGAGATTTTCACAATTATATAAGTTATTATACATATGTAGTGTGATGTAGTGATATATGTATTTTTACACGCATTTACTTAATGTCATCTCCTTAGAACTGCAATTATTGCCTTTTGAATGCTCGATTGCGAATTCTAAAAATTCTGATCGCTTTCTTCGTAAACTTAGAAATTCCCAACTGCCAGGAATCTCCAGGTTCTCGCAGCTAGGAATTTCATAAAAATTTCTTTACCCTTCAGTAAAAGGTATTCTCATATCTGGAAAAGGCGACCCTAATAAGCGGATAACCGCAATAGGTAAGTACGGGTATTAATTTTTATGACGAAATTTATGATGGGAGATTTACAACTTCCGTATACCCTTTCTAACCGAACTATACCCGAAATTTTCGGTCACTTCAGCCTCAGGTCGGGATCCCGAAAGTTTGACCAACACTTTTTGTTCGGGTACACACCCATAATTACGGGACACGAATTCAACTAAGCACTCGAAACTCAAGCCGGGAGCCGTCATTACATTCGCAGTAGGATTTTTCAAACAGACCTTACACTTTTAAGTTTGAAAGTGTTTTCATATCGTTTGGTATACGTATAATCGGCATCGAATTCAACGACGGCTATCGAACTTAGTTTTGAATCTCAAGTCGAGTTCTCGAATCCCGAATTGGAAATTACGGATATACGAACAAAATGTGCTTGACATATTTTTTCAATCCCATTCGAACCCGAAAAAAATTCCCGACCCGAATTTTCGGGTACTCGCATATACATACATATGTATAAGCAGCAGATCGTGTTTAGCATCCTTAGATTTTTAAAAATGGCGCTCACTTTAGAGAGATGTTTGCTCTTCCACGATAGAGGACAGTAGCTTACAAGAGGATTAATTATCAGATGGCGCTACCGTCCAATGAGACGATTCAAATTGATGTAGATAAAGTCATTTGTACATTTTATGAGTAATAAAAAAATAAATCATGTACATTTTTGATATTTAGGATGGCTTGAGAAGGCGAATGGATAAGTTGAAGAGTTCCATAGAGGAAGCCAATCTTGCTGTCTCAGCAGAAAGAGAGAAGAACGTTAGCTTACTTCATCTTATATTCCCTCCAGATATAGCGAAACGCTTGTGGCTAGGTAAGAATATAATTATATTTCAATAATTCTGGTACTTTAATAATCCTCATATTTTACTAACTTAATTTGTATTTTTAGGAGAAACAATCGAGGCGAAGACCTACCCCGAAGTAACAATGCTCTTTAGCGATATCGTTGGTTTCACGGAAATATGTTCCACCGCGACGCCAATGATGGTCATCAATATGCTTCAAAATCTTTACGAACAGTTCGATTCATTTTGCGGTCAGTTAGATGTTTATAAGGTGCGAACTTTACATACGCGCATAACGCATCTCAACAAACATACAGTTAACCACTACTAATTTCTTTGTTAATTGAAATAAAAATTTCAGGTAGAAACAATCGGAGATGCTTATTGCGTTGCATGTGGTCTCCATCGCGACACTTCTACTCATGCACAACAAATAGCTTGGATGGCTCTAAAAATGATACAAGCATGTTCTCACCACCTGACTCATAAGGGTAAACCTATAAGGGTAAGAGAACATTTGTAATACTCAAATAATCATTTATTACCAGACATACATATCCAGTGTGTCCAAGGATTGACACTTTCCTGTTGAGGTGTGAAAGAACCGCAATCGATAGTTTCTCTTCCACTTTTTTTCCCGATCCAATGTTATGCACTGGAGCGAAGCTCCGCCATTACGCCGCGTTCCATTTCTTTTAATTCATTTTTTCGGTTTTTGTTTATTGGTGATAGAGTAGGATAGTCATGTGACTTTTCTAACATTTCTCGGCAAATTTTTAAACTATTAAAAATAATGCAAAATATGTGTTTACGCCATTCCATTCTATAGTATATTTGTTTCTCACAGAATGAAGACAAAACTTCTTCCATTTAAAATATTTTTTGTTCGCAATAAAAAATATAATGATAAATAATTCGGGCAAAGTTATCTTTTAAGTTACACTGGATTTATAATAGGTTTCCGACATGTAATGCTATTAGGATTAACATTTTAGCGCAGGCATGGCCAAAGTTGTCGCCGCGCGACACGACCTTGCCCGGGAGCCGGAGTGGGGCACGCAGTCCGAACGGTTAATAGTGTGTGTATGATGCACGCACGTAACATACTGAAATAATGTGAGGGCTTCCTGGGCCTACTGCACGAAGTAGGGAGAACAGCTACAGTGGGGCACATGTACTTGGCCATGCCTGTTTTAGCGTCTTATAAATTCATTTCACTGAAATTGAAAATTGTCCTGATCCTGATTATCTTTAGATGCGAATCGGCATACACACTGGAATGGTATTAGCTGGAGTGGTTGGGAAAAAAATGCCGAGGTATTGTCTTTTTGGGCACAATGTAACCTTAGCCAATAAATTCGAATCTTTAAGCGAACCACTTCGCATCCATGTTAGTCCAACGACATACGAGTAAGTAATTCTCACGTTTCAAAGAAAATGTTATTTTTGTTTTGCCATACTAAACAAAAAGATATTAAACTGAATAAATGAACGTGTCTTTGTAGCAGCTTATTAAAGTTCTCCATATCAGGATTTGACCTCGAATCACGAGGAAGAGAATTCCTGCCGAAAGAATTTCCGGCTAGCATAGAAGGAAATTCATACTTCTTGAAGGACTACAAGCACAAGGATGTCAACGTAAATTTACCTTTGGAGTTACACATTCAGAGTGCAATCAGAGAATATATTGGAAACAACGTGTAGATATTATTTAAATTAAGATAATAAGAAGCCATTCCAACGAATGTGCGTCGTTCGTGAATGTCACTGTACCAATCGCTACTTTGTCCGTAACTTAACTAAAAATAAGTACACTTCCGGTAAACGTCTGTTTCTAATGAGTTCCACGCAAACTGGCACCGTGTGACGACGCTGATTCTAACCAGCCTAACTGACTTTCTGGACCCATAATATTTATACGCAGAGTTTTAGGTTACAATTATTACATACTTATGATCATATGAGTAAATAAATCTGTATGATAAACATGTTTGTATAATTCAATCTTCAACATTCCCTTCGATATTCGTCGTTTACTCTATAAAATTTCCTATGAATTGATTCTTGTTTGACCATTGCATATTACGTAGACATATTGCTTGGATCGCACAGTTGTGTTTGATTTGATGACATAAAAATTAGATTGATAAATTTCGTCATTTCGACTTCGTCAGTTCATGTACGAACTGCTAACATATTTATGAGTTAGAAATATGTATGTATAATCCCGCGGATTATATATAAATTCAACTCCTTTCGAAAGAAAAAAATTAAATTCTAAGGAATTACTTTTGCGATCTACCATTCGATTAGTAAACTATTTCATAGACGATGCTTGTGTACCAGGCCAGTTAAAATTCCATTTTTCCAACATGAATCGCAGGAAATCAATATGTGAAAGTACTTTACTGCGAGTCGATAGAAAGGAATATAAAGCTAGTTCTTTTTACCTGTTTCTTTACCTACATCTGCCCCTTTGAAGCCGACCGGTCCGGGCTTCTTGGCTTTTATTTTTGATAAGCCTCGTTCCAGATTCGAATCTCATACTAGGCGGTTCTTTGTTCGCGGAAATAATAGAACTATTTGTATTCTTTACCGAGGCAGCCGGTTATCGTTACGGGCTGCGGCCCGGTGGGTGCGTTGTCCGGTAAGTACCAACTTTTTCTTCCTCCTTGACACGAGACTCCATCGGTGCAGTCGTCTCGCAACATTACTCATTTACCGTAAAACGTTACATTCCCATAAACGTGTTTGTTCTGCTTTTCTGGCCCTGGTTATTACGGTTTTCCTTAATTTCTCCCATTTATCCATAACGTTGATAACCGCTTAAATAATCATTTCATTTACACAGAAAGAAAGGAAACACGAATAGCAGGGAAAAGAAACGAAGCTATCGTATTTAACTTGCGAGATGCGAGAAAAGCTGCGAGATAAAAATAATGCAAATTTAATCGTTTGCTGACAATGATTTCTGAATTAGTCTTTAGTTAATTATGTGCATTTTTTTAAACCCCGCGGAGAGTTTAATTTGCCCTATTTCCCTGCAAACGTTTATAGAACACAATTATTGAAAAATTCTGCAGTATATATTATTTTTTTATTCGTACATATTCACTTGCTCCGATGTATATGTTATTCCTAAAATAAATAAATTGTGTTTGCCATCCAACATACTCGGATAAATACATGCATATAAATGAAAAAATGATCGTTAATTATTGTTTAATAAGTAAAGTACCGGTCCTTATTGTGACTGGTTTCGGTTATGCGGCGTTGTGCCTGCGTTATTTCACCAGTGGCCACAAAGGAAATCGGGGAACAACGTAAAACTAAAAAGCCGGCAAGAAAGGAATTACAAAAGAGCCGGCACTATTCCCCGTTCTTTGATTTTCGTTCGTGTTGGTACAAGTAAAGGGAAAATGTGTGCACTTGTATGTATATCCAGTCGCGTGCTTTCTCGCGTGCCCTGCCTGTGTAAACGTACCTTTACTATTTCTTATGCTGCCATTCACTGTAACCAGACCCGCGGCCGTGCAAAGAGAAAGAAATTAAACATTGGCCCTTCCGGCAATGCCGCGTAATCAAACGCCCGGTGAAACTAACGAACCAGCTCACGGAATGGGACAGTCGGAGTTTTCTGATACTAGAATACAAAAAAAGTGAGAAATACGAGAGAGAGAGAGAGAGAGAGAGAGAGAGAGAGAGAGAGAGAGAGAGAGAGAGAGAGAGAGAGAGAGAGAGAGAGAGAGAGAGAGAGAGAGAGAGAGAGAGAGGAGAAGGAGTACATATGCATACAGGAATAATAACTTAGGTGATGTACAATGAGAAATACACGTATCTGCAGAGGGATTATAGAATGTGGAATATCTTCTCGTAACGACGATGAGTATTGTATACCGTAATTGCTTGCCAAGTTCCTTTCTTTCAGTGTAGTGTAAAAGTTGAAGGGAGTTGCACCTAATGGTACAATAAGGTAATTGAAACATGGACGAATAGATTATACATATAGAAACGCAGAGTCGCGGTTTGTATGGTTATTGAATAAACTCTTGACAATGAATGGGTGATTAGATTGAATGGGGAATCGTAAGTGAGCGATAATTTCTTTCTTCCGCTACCTGACTCTGAATATAACTCGAATTCGATAAATATATTCTCCATTGAAGTTGCAGTATCTCCGGTTTACACTCGAAATGTAACATTATTCCACTTGGGTGCATGCACTGTTCGTGTGCCAGGAGGTTCCCTGCAATAGATTGCTCGTTGTACGGTAATGCACCGAAGTAATCGATTCGTGGCCACTTGACGCATTTCGAGAATCATCGACATGCATTTGAGACAATTAATTAAGCAGAGCTTCCATTGACATATGAGAAATTCGAAAAGTTTCGAATTCACTTTAATTAACGGCGGAGAACAACGTGTTTCCAAGGCCGATCAACTGTGATTAAAAAATGAAAATGAGAACACGTCTGTGTAATTGTTTCGAATAAAACTGCATTATTTTATATTTTCATGAGTCACTCAAGTATTCCGAATAGCAAATAACCGCGAAGCAAATCAGATGGATAATAATTCATCAGCGAATTAATCTTCATTTTTACACGGGTATGTAAATGTTTTAATAAGATACTCGCGTGGTTAAACACCAGCGACGGAATGTTTCAACTATCCCCAGTTTAGTATACATGGCGTTATCCACATTCTCCCCTTAATTACATTCTCTTAATAGTTTGTAGCAGCTCCAGGTAAACTCATGCAACTTCAACGAAATTAAGAATTATTCTGAACGTTTGAAACTAATTACAATTGTTTCGATTTAACGTTCGTACACGACATCAATTTTTGTGTAATAAATTAAATGTATAGAAATAATTTAACATGCGTTACTTAATTTCAGTTATAACTAGTTTCATTATTAGACTTTAATCCTGTGCGTATGAGTGCTTTTTTACGTGGAGACATAAATGTTTTTCATTCTTCACGTTTCAGTCCCAGGTTGTCCTCTTTCACGGAGAACAGGACAAGTATGAGACAGGCCTGAAAAATTACCGCACTACTGTCTACTACAAAAGTTTCATTAAGAAGCACGCCGTAATTTATTTTCACACCAACATCCTGTTCTTTCCGTTTACTAGATTTTTGCTAAATAGAATCAAGTAAATATAATATACCGAAAGAAATATGCACCCAATTTAATAGTGAGAGTAAAAAATGCAATTCAGTGCATAATTCATAGGACTCGTACTCAGCTTTATTCAGAAAATATAAATTAATGCAATTTCTAAATATCGTGTCTTCGTGACCCTCGGTTTCACTTTGAAATTAAATATTTCTTTTAATATTTTACCAAATTGTATTTAGAAGTTTACTGTACACGACCACATGCTAAAATAAATGATGCTCAAAGATAGTGTAGATATGCAGTATGCGAACGCATAAAAGAGAACAATAAAAGTCAGCAAATCTCGAATAGCACGTCATCCTGTCGATTTGATGTGCCCAGAGTCACGTACACGTACGTACCTAGGTACGTACGAACGTGTTCGCGGTCAATATTACAGATGCAAAAATTTGTTGCGTTCGGGTGAACTTATATTATACGTGCGCTACGTTTTGTAGCCGGCTAACGTCACCGAATTTCCAAACGCAAAGCACCGGGTGCTCTAACTATAATAATTCCTCATAGCATGTGTGTATCAAGCGCAGTACGTTGCAGGCAAACAATGTTCTCGGACAATGCGCAACAAAACAACATTGCCAAACAATGTTTCTCCGAGGAATATAAAATAGAAACTGATTCGGTTAATCGCGTGTATGCGCAACGCATTAAAAATCATAAATAGATATTATTGCCGTGAATGAGAAGAGGTTGTGGAACGATGCACAAACCGTATAGAACGAGGGGACCACAGTGATTGAAACGTAATTTATTCAATTGCCTTTAATAAATGGTGTACACTGATATGTGCAGACAAAAATTCAACCGACACTCCGCCACGTCCTTCCCATTAACATTAATTATTATGTTAAAAACATTAGCGCCAATTAATCGCATATGTACTGTCCAAGAATTAGTTCTCGATCTGATACTAACTTTTTATCAGTCTATGAAATACGTCGTTCTTTTCAATTTATGTTTACAGATAACTGTTAGCAATTATTTCTCAAATAGAGAATGCCAATTCAAGAATATATCTGCAATAATTTGCAACTATTAAAAATAATTTTCATTACTTTTGTTTGTTCTAATTTCGTAACAGTACGAATTTACATATAATTTTCATACACGTTCAACAACGTGTATCAGAGTTATAAGTTTCAATATTTTCGTCTATGCATTTAATCGTTCGTACACAATGACTATTGTTTCCTCGAGCTTTATACTCCTACAATCTCTCCGATTAACTTCCCACGTGTTCAAAAATTATGAAGGTGAAAAATACAATTGCCAAAAGCAAACGTGTAGGAGTAGCCTATACATACATATACAATGCATATACACTGATTTTTATGTATGTGTGGTATCGAAGAGTCTCGACATATTATTGACTTACTTTGACACTATTATGTATTAAATAATGGCCCTAAAGCGAGAGGAAAGAAAAATATTCAATGCTGTTAAGATAAAAAAGTCCTGTTGTTGATTCTTTGATTCGATTGACGAATTTGGAAGATAATATATAAAATTCGGAAAAATGAAAAATTGTAACCGAGGCTCCATTTTTTACTTATATAAGTGCAGATTACTGCACTTTCATTTCACCCACAGAAGATAGTATGTAATATGTATCAATCACGCGTAAATTTTCAATTTTTGAATTTACAAGCTTATAGATAATTTGAACCACGTGTGCTCCAAATAAGTGTTACATACTACGCAGTAGATAGCCTACATTCGGTATTTACCTAGAAGCCGAAAAAATTGTTTACTCTAATTGCCCTACTGTCATGTGAATGTGTCGCACGATTTGTTAAAGCGGGCGTAGAATTCCTAGAAATGGTGAAGTGAGAGTGATGAACAAACTGAGGATTGAATGTATACTAAACGAGTTAACAGCCAACCACGCAGCCAATCATTCTGATTAAAATTTACATTCCTACATTATTCTAAAGTTAATTAATAATTTGATTGCATTCTACATTGTACATTCAGTATTTTCTATAATACACTCAATAATATCGCGATGCATAAATATACAGACTTCCTCAGAAGGAAGGAAGGAAGATTACAATTCTCTGGGATATTTTAGTTGCTCGAACTTGACTTAAAAAGACAACAGTCATAACGTAATACACGAATATTCTTCAATTGTGATCGTTCTATCTAACTTTGATATCAAGGAACGAGGAATCTTGGAATGAGAATTTTTGCATTCAACGTGATCGCGTTCGCATACATAAAAATGCACAACGCAAACTCGCAGGGTTGGTGCCCTCGTTATTATTTACGAAAATCGAGATTGTTACTTCCGGATGGCATTTTCCGCATCGGTGAGCAAGGCGGGATTTGATTTAGCTTGTGCACGACCCGTATATACTACTACGGGAATGTATACTCCAGTTTGTAAGGAATCGGAGCACACAACGAGAGGGCGTGTAAGAGAGAGGGAAGATGAGAAAGTTAGAAGACGAGAGAGAGAGAGGAGACCGGCCGAAGACGCCTGACGGTGTGTAAGTCAGGTATCGGTCGCCAGGAGCGCAGCAATCGCGCACGCTAGCCTCAAAACTCTCACGACATTCAGTCTGCCGGAGTCTGCAGCGCGCGAAAGTTGTGGGTGCGCTCGTGTTGCCGTGTATCTTCTGTCTCTCATCGGGCCCGTAAGGGAATTTCAACGTCAGTGTCACCGCGACATTTTCTGTACCCCTTTGTGCTACGCGTACACGTAATGTGCTAAGTGACAATTGCCAATAAGTTTCGCTTATAGGTACGTAGATAGATCGATTTCGCGAGGATACAACGTGCAATTCAAACGGATCGCAAGTGTCGCTGCGATCGAGGTTGTGTTCGATTCTTTCTAATTGTAAGTTCGTCGAACGCGTTGCCACGTGATTCTTTCCTCCGTCAAGTTTTATATACACGAGGGAGAAGCACACCGTGTTACTCGTGTGGCGTTCTCAGTGAGTGTTTATTATTATTGAGTGTGATTCTTCCGCGGTAAATATAACACGAATACACGCGCGTTACGGTGAAAACGGAGGGAAAAAGAATCAAAACGGGAGTGGCGCAGCCGTTCTAAAGTAAGGTTTCGTGGATCGGTCATTGTGTGAACCACAGCTGCGGCGTCGTCCTGCTCGCGACCAGTCAGGGGAAACAGGAAGAAAAAGGAGCAAGATTGTTCGTGGCGGCTTCTCCGATTGACAGATTGGAGCATCGGGGACGGGAGAACAGTCACCTTGTATGGAAGTAAGTGTTGATTTGTTCTATTTCTTACCCTGTACTTCGATACGAGCTCGGTACACCTTTTTTACCGCGCTCGAGACTCGTTCGTGTTTCCGGTTTTTTTCTTTCATCGTAGAACTGCTAATACAAGAACACGTCGATAGGGTACAATACAAACATCACGTGATCATTTTCTTTCACTTTTCTGTATTTTACATAAATTTACTTCACACTACGCGAAGAGTTCTTGGTTTTTATATGTCGCGTTACATATACCTACATAGATATATCTTATATTAATTAAGTCATGAAATTTATTATAAATGATTTATAAACGATTTTACTTCAGTCGTACAAGCAAAAGTACAATAATAGTACATAATTATTTGGTTTATAAGTAAAACCAGTTCAAATTAGGATTGACAGTTATCCTTTTGCTAACAGTCCTACGTAATCGGGATTCTGTTGTTTCTCTTGTTTGTCGCGATGGACATTTATACAAGAAAATATCGAAATGATAATAAAAACTTTATTAACGAATCCTTCGGGGTCTCGTTTGTGTCCGCGTCTTCCTTCCTATGACCTTGTTGGGATGTACGCGAATAAGAGTAGTCGATCTCTTACCTTGCTAACCATTTCCGTGGCACACGAGGCAGACGGGACAGTCGAACACGCTCTTTTCTTCGAGTAACTTGGGCGCACTCGGAATGGAATCTTGCCTCGGGAGCACGAACCTCTGTGTACACGAGGAACTTGAACGTTGATCTTCCTCCTCTCACAATCAGGCTTCTTGTCCCTTGAACTAAGAATCGACAAGAAATCATTTGATCGATTTATGTGACACATTATGATACGCTTTTCGCTTTCTGAATATTACTCTGTTACGGTGTAATCGGTTTTTCGGTACTCTACTTCTATAACGGTAAATCGTTTGTGTTCGACACATTTTTTTCACATGTTAAAATTACAGCAAAAAACTCTTAGAAAATTCAATTAGCCCCATTCAACCTTGTACTTCATAATGAAATCGAAAAATTTTAAAAAGAATAAAATGCAAACAATATTTTTGGAGGAACGAAATACACGAACGAAAATACATTCTGTTGACACGAAAGATCTTCTCTTACAAAGTAAGCATTAATACAAAAAACTATAATCCGGATATAGTACTTCGGACGTAGAATACTTCTTTCTGGAAACATTAAAAACTGTGTACATCGTGAAGTTTTAAATGATTTTTCTAAGCGCGATAGTTTCTCGACTACTCGAAGTATTCGGAACGATGCAACGATTTTGTAGCTCGCAGGTATTTGAGAGCAGGTCGGTCAACCAGAAAGTGGTGTGGATCCTGACCCGTCGATCCCCAACCGGCACCAAATAGAGTGATTGTGTTAGGGTCCTTTCAAATCTACACGGTCCAAGATCGCTTTACTCAATAGTGCTCGATGCAGTCTCTGAGTTGGTATAATAAATAACGCTTCTGCTTTGATCTTCAGTAACGTTTTTGCATTTTTTTACTGTAATAACTTTGGAAGATTAAGAGATCTCTTGGTAAAACATGTACTAAGCTCGTTGTTCTTTTTTATTTAGTCAAATCCGTGCAATAATAGTGCTATGTGACTTCATTTAAAAAGTCTGCGGATATGTTATTAGAATTCTTTTGTCCAAACAAGACGAGAAGGATTTTATTATGGAAATGTGTGGTAATGCAACCGTTAATATGAAAATACCGTTTAAAATATGTAACGCTAAAAGGAGCTTCTTCAGATTGAGAGTTTAAACGCATTTAAATGGAAAGGATGCATTATCTCTGAAGAAGTGAGTGGAATTCAATTAATGAAGCGTTTCCGGTGTCTCTCTACAGAGCCGTTAATTCTATCGATAAAGCTGCATGTGGCAGCATCGAATTATTCTGCTATTAAAATGATTTCGTTCTTGAAATTACTTTCTTCCGTAATTTTAAAACTACTGTCATTAAGACAATTTTCACTGCTATCATTCTTTTTTTTGAAGGATTACATTATATGTTACAACTATGGTTACTCAGGAGAATTAGATGGTGTAAATTGCTCATACGTGTCTCTGATTTGCATTGTGTTTAAATTCTGCAGCTGTTATCTTCTATTTTTTACATATAAGATATTCCGAGATAAGTAGATGAACACTATGTACTCCTTAAATTTTGTGAAAAGTGTTCTATAATTATGATACTAAATCCAGCCTGGGAAATAATGAAATTCGGATTACTTTCTACTGGCCTTAAATTTGACAGAAAGCGTAGCAAAACTAAAATGGTTAATTCAACTAGCTTATCACGAAGTGTAGATAATCAGTTTAGAAGTAGAAATTTTTAATTATCTGACAAACTCATCAAAATGTAATACATATCTACAATTATTAGTATTCGCATATTATACATATAAGCTGAATCAAAAAGCAGCACGAATTTTCTGCATCCTTTCGTACACAACGTGGTAACCGGACGCGTGATATCATCCGGCTGCAAAGCGTCTCGACATCGAAACCGCGTCACAAGTTGAGTTCGGAGTACACGCACATTCCATGGCAAAAATTCTTCCTGTCAGCGATGTTTTTGTTAGCTGCCTGTCGTGGCTGCTATAACGAATCCTCGTAGTAAGATAGGAAATCCCGTCTATCCACGAAAAGCTATATGCTCGGCTAGACGGAAACGCGACCGGTAAATGGTGACACGAAATGTCTCAGGTAGTATGGTACGCACGTTATGTGCAGTGCGGTGAGAGCGTATTTCGGATGACACTGGTGCGATAGAACAAGAACTACGACAGAGAAAGACAGAGAGCGAGTGAAAGGATGGGACAGGGTAAAAAAAGATAGAACATAGATGAAAAAAAAGATGAACGAAGAGCGAAAAACAGGTCGAAAAGCCGAGGGTGCGTGCATGGTTGCTTGTTGGCTTTCCGAGTTTGCTAGCCACGCACGTAAATCTGCCGGAGAGTCGTTAGTCATGCTTTATTTCGCTTTAGTTTTCCGTACACGCTGAAATGGCATCAACTTTCCAGGAAGAGGCTGACTCACGCGCTTTTGAAATCCATTCAGAAAGTGACGAATGCCCATACATGCCACGCACTACCGGCCCGAACGGCTGGCCGCGCGCCACATGTGTGTGCCCTAGCTAATGGTTCCGCCTTTTCATTTTATTGCCGCATATGCTGACAATGAAACGTTCCATGGATTTCGTTTTACTTCCCAGTTGTTATCTGTCTGCAAGGAACTGAATGCCGATTTAAGGAAACAGTATTCTAGTATTGGATTATCTTTATCGGTATATCGTAAGGTGTCCCCGTAAATCGAAAATTCAACCTCTCTTAACACATGTTTGTAGTTATGTGTACTCTGGTAGATATTGTATGTGTGATAACATAAGTCTTGTGAAACTTTATGTTATATCGAAAGAAACAGGCATGCAATTTTAAGTTAGTGAAAATATAAAGTAGATCGGTAGTGTATAAAAATTATTTCTAATTATGTAATAAATTATGTGTTAATATATGTTTTTGATATCCCGATGCACTTCGAAGCACTTACGCTTATTAAGTCCATGTGCATCATGTCATAAGCGATAATGAGATGTGGAGAGCCGGAGAATAGCTTCTTGAGTAGTATGGCTTGGACACACAATGCTGGTTTCATTCGATTCACGAAAATTGATTACGATGTTCAACTAGCCGATATAATCTGATTGAAATCCAAACTAATTTCTGAGCACTTTACGTCTAAAAGAATTCGTAAACGTATCGATAGCTCCATGAAATTAATTTCCATGTCTTCTTTATCACAAGTGTTTGTTATTAACGAAATTGAGTGAATATTGTACTGTTTATTAAATTCATAGAGGAATTAAAATTTATAACAAACAATAATTTTATACGAGCAGATAGAATTTATATTTTACGTACGTTTCCATTTGTTCGTTACGATATAGTTCTCTCCAATGTTAAAAAGTTATTGCATTGATTAGTGAAAAAAACTACAGTTCGTTATATCAAACCACGGCTACCACTTGTAATGTGAATGCGTTCTTAAATTCAGAAGCGTGTTTTATTCTATTTACTTTGTTTTGCGGCGAATTGCATTTATACCGAGGTATAATAATATGCTGTCCGTGAAGAAAATCGTAATTGTCTTTGTGTTGCGAATTTTCGAATTAAAAACGTATTCGCTCCAAGAGTTCTTTATACAACCCGTGTATACCGTGAATGGTAATGCCTCATACGAGAAGGTTAACCAGACAATGGTAATGCATTGAAGCTTAAAGTGTGCCAGCATTGGCGTGAACAGGTCAAGAAAGGTTATTTTAAGCGCCGAAATGCAGGTCGAAGTGAAAGGTCCATTGAGTTTATCGCGAGGAAATCTTGAAAATGTCGAAACGGCGTCAAATTCAACGCGCGTCCTTATGGAATGGACTGCTGGGCTTAAACTTGGTGACGCCATCAGCGTAGATGAGTGTATTATACGAAAATAACGGGGAAAAAGGATCAAAAACACACGTCCTCTATATAGAGGTAATGTTGTTTTCGAGAACAAAAATCAGATTATGCATATTAATAACTCCAGTGGCAAACGTAAATCAATGACGGATGCTTACAATCAAAGTTTGATATGTCACGTTCGATCTGCGATCTTGCTGTCTGTAAACATTGTCATAATATCTCGTGAATCATACCAGTCGAGTTCCTCGATAAAAGCCGCACACATCGTAAATTTGTAAAAGCAGCACCGGCGAAAACAAGCCAAAAATCACGATGCACTCCGCGTCGAATGTGGAACAAACAGTTACATGCACTGTATTTATTATACTCGTCGTATGTCGAAAACTAGTTTATGTTTTGCAAGTTAACAACAGATTTTTATATAGGGGGCTCCATGAATCTCACTATTACAATAATAGGTGACATTATTACAATTAATTTCTGTTCCTATCGAGTTTTCCGAGTTGCTGAAAACAAAAGTATATCATAGCGCATTTGTTAAGAAATCGCACCGGTGCAAGATTAATTTGGTAAGGTTAAAAATCTTCGTTGTCCGGTTTAAAGAAGCAGTACGATTGTTCTTGGGACGAATCATGTTTCCTTACATTCTGACTCGACCGGCTAGGAAAATGCACACGATAATCTGATTTAAGGTTCGCCTTTAAGTACAGTGGTTCGTTGACTCTGACGCCGAGATGTAAGTGTAACACGCGAGCGCGATCCACATGCCTGATAATAGAAACTAGAAATTTTTCGTGACGCGGAAAATGTATTATTTTTTACAGAAATTGCTCGGTATATTCTCATGAGATAAAAGTCCGTCGTTACCAGCCATAACCGTTAGAAGCCGCGGCTACGTTACGCGTTCCTCGCTACTTCCATCACTCTTATTTTCCTTTCTTTTCTCTTTTTCATCCTCGACGAAAATTGCATCGTGTGTGCGCTAGCTGTCGATATTGTATATTGGCCAAAATGGAGCGTTCATCTGGCCCCCATAATTCTTTAATACGATTCGAAACGGGTGAAGAACAATAAAATGCTCAGAATTTTATACGGCTTTAATGCCATACCTTCTTCTGACGCGGAAGGAAAACGGAAATCCTTCCGCGAAAATCGTATCTATAAAGAAGTGAAATATCTATATTCTATATGATTGTTTAATACTGTCACGTTCGAATCATTATGCTCTGTCAACACGATTTACACTTTCACCTCGTGCATTCGTAATACGAAGAATTACGAGAGCCAACCGTGGCTTGCATAATAACGATCCTTCCGGTGACTTTGGATTTTTCATGAAATGGATTATAAATGATAGCTCGCCCGGTAAAATATATCAAGATTACGTGTGGAAATATCATAATGGAAATAATTTACGAGGTTCTTCCCTTGTGAAAGGACACGATGTCGAGTCGCGTTTTGTTGGAACCAGATTTATATGAACAATACCTATGTATGTATGTATGTATGTATGTACGCGCTTTTCATCGGTGCATCGACTCGAGAAAAAATAATTGGGTCTTGGTTCAAACAATTCATACTTTCGTGTATTGTTCGAATCTCCTTTTTTCTGTTCTTCGTTCACAATTTCGACCGCATTTATTCGAAGACCGAATCAATTATGGAGTTCGATTTACTTCCGATCACTCGCACGTACATACATACCTACTGTGTTGAAATATAAATTGCTTCTCTCGGTACGACTGATCGCGGTCTAAGATTTTCATGCAATACACAGTTAGCACACATTGTGTGTGCATGGGTATCTATACCTGTGTATTTTCATGTACATTTTCATCTTATTAACATCCGTATTGTTTATTAACATTCATATTTATATTTAATTGAATCTTTTCTAGTCTCTTTTAGCAAAATGCAATGTCCAATAAGCTTATTATTAGACAATTTTATATTGAGTTTGCACTTATAGTAAACATTATACATGTATATTACTATGGTTTAAGTTTTTACAAAAAAATGCCGAGCTCGATGAATGTAATACAGTATATTTATTAGTAATCCTCTATCTTCTATATGTATACCGTCTAGATCGGAACGAAGAATTTCTTACTCATCAGTTATATATATAGATTGCCAATCATTTGATAGTTTTTTTTTCTACACAACATGCATCTCCGTTCAGTATTAATGATCCGAGCACACTTTGTCTCATTTGTTGAGAAAAGCACGCTTCGGCATTAGCAATATCTATGCATCTATCGTAACAAGCGCTGGGTATTCTCTTTCTGCGCAATTCGATACGATCTCAGATAATAACACACGAGCGTATTCTCAATCAGCAGTTTGGTAAAACGAAAAAAAATAATGGTAGGTTGTATAGTAGGTCGACTGGTCCGTCTCACGTTTTCCCGCACGTTGCAGCCTTGGGGGCAACCTACAGACTTTTATATCGATGGCCTTGCTGTTATACGCGCGTTCTCGAGCCAAGTGCGTTTGTCTGATTGCATCCAGGCAAGCGGGACGCGTTTCCTTTTTCCATGCTCTACTCAAGATAGTTGAGTGGCTACGTGGGTGGCTTGTTACGTTTGCTCGTAATAATGTACGCTACGTTACGATCGCTGCTTGTGCATTCGTAATATCGTCGCGTAACGTGGTGCGGAATAGGAAGAGAGGAGGATAGGAAGGACGAGAGACACGTGTGTTTCGCTTAGTTCAATTAAGAAATCATGCGCTTCTGAACAATCGCGAAATTTAATTAATCCAGATGTACATACTATTATTTAGGTGATTTTAATTTTAAGCAATAACTTCACGCTTTGTTATTGCCTGTTGTAATACTTAATTGAGATGCACGAGATTTGATTTGTTTAATATGTATTGCGTGAAAGTTACAATTAATTCTTCATTTATTGTCGCTTCTGTCTGTGTAAAACCAAATGATCTCG
This sequence comes from Ceratina calcarata, assembly GCF_001652005.2. NCBI lineage: Eukaryota > Metazoa > Arthropoda > Insecta > Hymenoptera > Apidae > Ceratina > Ceratina calcarata. The sequence continues at coordinate 431,458 of NW_017152138.1, forward strand.
TAACACATCCAAACTGTGATATTGGCAACGCTAACAATAGGTGGTTAAAACAAGTAGCTTTCTGATGATTTGGGACAACGCGGTTTCCTTCTCCTGCTCGCGTTTGCCCAACAATCAGCGCTGATTACATACGTGAAAAGCGCATTGTGCGACATGAGAAGTTATAATTTGCACGAATCTGTGTAAGAATCGCGCGGAATTAAATACTTTACGACGGGCAGAGCTATACAATGTTTGCAAAGCGAAGCATATTTCCATTTGTATGACAAGTTGTCGTGCTCCATGCTCCGATGCTGTAGCGTGAAAGAAACCCCTCTATTTCTTAGTAATCTGATCTATAACCTGTTTTTCTCGCGACAAGCATTCTCGATCAAGTTCAGAATGCTATCTGATTACAGTCGCCTTCAGCTGGCTTTTTATGCATTTTAATTGAAGGTCCACGGACCAAACGGTTTTCGACTACTTTCATTATAAAGCTGAATCGTTAAATTTTGAATGCACATATATTCAATGTATTATTACAATAATTCAAAGTGTGCATACACTGCACCGTAGTTCGTTTATTAAATGTAAACCTCATTTTTGTCGTAAATTAGTTTTTTCACGAAGTCGTCATTTATGATTAATGTTCATGATTATTTATTTAATTCGTAATCGATTGTACATGTTTCATTATGAATATAAAGATATTAGGTCGATGTATGTATTTCACTTCAATGATAATATTGATTACATTTGTAAACTAACAACAAATCGATATAACATGGATAAATTGCATTTCCCTGTTCATCCCAGTCGTGCAAATGGATTTTATACGAGGAACATAATAAATACAATGTATAGTTATTATTGTGACAATATTCATTGTTCTACCTGTTAAAATAGCTCTTAATTTATATTTATACTCAATGATTCAGCAAATTTTGAATATTTAGTCATATTTTCTCCAGTCTCCTTCTATTCGTTTGAAGCACACCAATCGAATTGAATGCATGTACTGCAACAGTCGTTGCATCCAGGTGCACGCTGAGGCAGGCTGATTATATACGCGAGATGGCCTCTCGTCTTCGGTATCCGGGTAACGTGAAACTTTTCTTCAACCTCGGCTTCTCTAGAGCCGCTCCGATATTGGAAATACATCGGCCGTTACTTCGACAGCCTCTAATATGAAAATGATTAAAATATGAAGAACTCCGCGGGAAAGTTAAATTAAAGATGAACCCGAAAGTTTGCAGATGTCCTACCTCTCTCTTTCCCCATGCTCTGAGGGGAGTTGCATTTTACTGGACTGCCTGTTTTGTCGACTGCTAAAGTAAGATAGCCACCCCGTTTCGCGATATTTATTGACCAGCTCAGCACAAATTCTTTAAGCAGTTCTACTGCCAGTATTTCTCGATTCTCTTGTCTATAGGAGCGATAATCCAGAAGCAATTGGTAGTACAGTAGATCGATTATAAACGATAGATCGTAATTAAAAGTTGTGAGTAGAAATTGGCATTGTTAATTAACGTTACGGTATGTTCGTTATAATTTCATGTTCTCTATTAAATCATTAAACTTTTACACGTTGAACAAAATTATTTCTTAACAACTGACGCCAAAAGATAAACGTCTATTTTATTGGTTCATTTGTAACACGAACGCGTCAAGTTGGTTTTAATTGCACAAGACTGGCGTCTCTATTTTTAAATGACAATGAACTTCTCCGTGCTTTCCATCAGTGCTGGGATAACCGAGAACAATTTATAATAATGTCCAGTCCCTTCCGACTGGGTGTGTGTTCCGGAAAAATGCGGTCCGTCCCGGGTCTTTGTGCGGTGCCGAAATTACTATCGCGGAGATAAATGTTCCTCGGGCGACGAGAAAACACATTAAGTGTCTCCTATATATCTACACGCAAACACGTTATTTTAGTACTGTGTACGTATACGCCATGCTGACTAAAATAAGCTTCATCGAATGCAAAGGAATTAAAGCTACAGGTCGTAGTGCACACATAGAAAACATCGATGGTTCCCTTGAAAATACACCAGAACGAACTTTTGACTGGTGAGAAGTGTACCCGAACAAGTATCTAATCCACGATCGGACACGGGGAAGAGAAGGCGATCTGCTTGACAGAAGAACGTGACAAGCAGACTAGAAGCCTTGATTACTTTGAACAAAAACGACGCGCATTCTTTTAACAATTCATACAACTGTGTTGCAACATGATTATTCTTTTAAAGTATTCTTCTTATGGCTTACATGAAATAATTTAATAACATCACTTTTACAAAATGTTCTTGAAAGAGAAATAGAAACAATTTTCCAAGGCAGTTGTAATCTTTCAAATAGCCAAGGCAGAAAGGTGCAATAAACTGAATCAGATATCGGGCGAACAATTCGGTTAATTGAAAGCCGAGTAATGGTAATGCGTCCCAGTGTCGGAGTGAATTTGTCTCGTGGTCGTATCGGTTCCACCGGATATGGAGTTGATTTCTGCTGCCGGGAGCTTAACCCGATGATCGGGTTACGAGAGCGCTTTTCAGCCTGTTCCGGGAGCCGAGTCACGTCCTTAATAATCGATCGGTATCGAAGTTTTGTTCCCTGGATTGCTTCTAATTTTCTATATTCTTGCGTTAGATGCTCGAGATTTATTCCGCCCTTGAACCGCTTAATATTGCAACTTCATATTTTTCTCCCTTTCTTCTTCTTCTTTCTGCATGGTAATTGGCGCGGTGCCAATGAGTCGTAAGCAAATTCGAAGTAATCAAGCAATAAGTACATAAAAATACATATAAATCTACGTATGTTCTGTTTGATGGAATGTTGTTCATAACACTGAACATTGATATAAACACCAAGTGGGAATGTTCTCACGGTATCATCTAGTTGAAACATCTATTTTGCGTTGCTGTGGCCATTTGTAGGTACATTAAATCTGAGTTGTTCTCTGTCGGATCATGCGGACAAGTCCACCTAGGGAGAATTATGAACTGGCAACGATAAACATTTAACGCGTAGAAATGCAGGATTGCATGGCCGGTTCTAAGAGAATCACCGCATCTGCTTGAAATTCAAGGCGATGTGCGCGCCTGTGGCTTTCTACATACACACAGCAAGAAAGCCCTTTCAGTTTAACCCATTTACGGTCCAAACCATACGGGTTAATGGGTTAAAAGGAAACGTGCATGTGTGCGTGGCGGTGCCCTTCCGCTGCTAAATTTCTTTGTCGCGTATTATTCTCTGTTCATCGCTGTCGTCGACGTCGCCGCGTTACATGCATCGGTGAGAATGGATCGTCAGATGCGTATTGCGTTTGTTTCGTAGAGACCATTGCTTGCCATGCTTAATGAATGATTCAATTTTCTATAGGAATTTTTCGACGCCAGTAGAACCTTTATTTGTATGGCCAACTTTCAGACAAAATCCAAATAGTTGTGAGTAGTAATATTTATAGTGCCAAGTTTTTCATTTTCTGAATTTTATTGAACCGTAGAATACGTTGAACGCATAACAAAATACATTGAATAACAGACATAGATGATTGCAACACTGCAAAAATAAAAGTGATAATCGAATAAACGATGAAAAGTTTGTGTGGAAATAAAAAAAATCGAGTTAGCATTGCTGTGAAACGTGAAAGGAAATCGCGTTCACGGAATGCGGGTAACTATTTCACAAATTAGCGCACTGATTCTTTGCCAGGTGTGGGCTTAGCTTTGGTTACAGAACAGAGCATGTATTGGGGGAAAATTTGAGACCGGGCAAAGGATGTTTCAGCACGGGTTAGAGCTAGAATTTTCTTTCGGTTTTATTTTAATAGAAACTCGCGTGCTCTAGGTATTTGAATTCATCCATTTCGGTTCGCTAAACGAGAAAACGCCGTTGAAACATCGCTTCCACCCTGTACCCATTTCCTAAATATTTGTTTGAAGAACGAACACACTTTCGCCTCTCGAACAGGAGCTATCTATGTATTTAGCGTGATCTTTGTGTTCGTTTAATTTGAAATTCTCTGAATTCATCGCGATGAAATAAAAATATACGTAGGTAACAATGATTCGAGATTGCATTAAATTAGTCAAGAACTTGTTTCTTGAATTACCGGAGGAGAGTTATTATACCTAAAAATATAAAGGCATTTTTATCGGGACGTAAGAAAAGTCACGTTTAATGTCGAAATTCCGACAGCACGACGAAAAAAGAAAGCGTCTGTGCAAACGAGCAAGTGCCCATGGAAGAAGGAGCAGCTGGCAGGGGCGTCGCGTCTTTTGGGCGTGGCCGATGTTAAAGATTCTCCTTTTAAAATATTCATCCTTCATAAGAGCGTTCAACGGCGACGACAGTACACCGGTTCTTCTGCGCCTCGCTTACAGATCCACCTAAGATCCAGGATATCGAGCAACGGCATCCTTGCATAAATTCGCTAGCGCTAGAGTAGCGACTTAATCTGCAACATCGCGAGTTTGCTTCTGGTACGATAACTATTTCTTGCGTACATCGGTGATTCCTACGAAACATAGAAACCTTCTTTCTACTCATTGTCAGCTTTGGTTCATCGATACATTCGTGAACTTCTTTTTCGACACAATTCTTAGAATGCGTATCCACTTGTATTGTACTATTGTCGTATCGTAACACCGTTACGTATCATCATTCCATATCATAGTTTCGCATGTTATCTTTGCATGTGTTCCCGTACACAGTGTGGCATGCGTTATCTCAATGCATTTTTGGATTCGAGGACTACTTTGTTTACTCTGTATACTGTACGGTTTTATACGGGTAATTATTTTTTATGGTCATTCCTAGCTGAAAAATGGAAGGCGAACCGTTTTGTGTAACTTATCCATTGACTTGCATTTGTTTGCAGTTCTCTTCGTACGCGTAATTTATTTGTTCGTTTATAGGTTCCCGCTCAGTGCGTGAACTATCAGCATCAGCCGGCAGGTTGTTTGCAGTTCCGCTCTGAAAGATTGTAGCTAGGTGGTCGTAAACGGAGCATTAACACGTTCCGCGTCGAATGGGTCACCGGTGACCCATAATACTTACCAGTGGGGCGCAACTTGAATCGACCGACTAAGATTACTCTTCGGGTTTAATATTGAAATGGTATGGGAATTGAAGAAATGGAATTGTGCAAACAATTTGACAAAGTTCCGGTTCCCTCGAATTAGATTTCGAAACGAGCCCATCAGCTTTTAATTCCCCACGAAAACGCTCAACTTCGCTTCGGAAAATTGAAATTAAACGTCCGTGGGAAATGATTTATAAGAATTAATTGCAATTTGAAAATTGTAAAGCAGAATTCTCATTTCGTTTATGTACACGTTTTTAATCAGTAGCTGCACAGAACATCGGCTGCTTTCCTGCAATGTTTTTCCATTTTACATTAAAGTCAACGATATATGTAAAGCATATTGTGCCATTCGAACACGCGTGGCTATTACGCATCATTTACAATGCCGAACGCACCAAAGATATTTAAATTTGTGAATTCATACATAATAGTACTTAAGAAAATTTGTCGACGCAACATTAATTTCGTTTTAATACATGTTCCACTGATCTAATCCATTCACGAATCGAACTGTTGTGGGTAAATAGAATGAGCATACTCGATAAGTCTCTTTAGTTGCAATGAGTGAAATAAGCAGTGAAATTAAAAATTATCTTTTTGCTGTTGGATCTTGCAATAATTATACATACTATGATAGTACGTACAGTTCCAGTAATTACACATATTTTTTGGCATTTACAACAAAATTTGGCCAATTTACACAATTTCACCTTATGCGAATTAAGTAATAATATTGTTTCATTTAGTCATCACGAACAACCTCGTTATATTCCACAAATATACATATATGTGTATTCCTCTTAATTCTAAAATGTATCAAATAAAATTATTCGTTTCATTCGTCATTCTGAATGTTGAACACTGCCGTAACAATAAATAATATCCGATATAACATTATCCGCACATTTAGTCGTCACAGTTTACCTAGTTTATCTCGCGAAAACTATACGATCGAGCACTTTTAACAAGGCCGAAGGGGAAGTTATGAGACGACGGATAAAATATCAGAGTTGTATTTTGCCCGACAAGGTGATTATAGAGAAATAAATTTCGCACGATTCACCCCACTGACAGCAGGAATATATTTTTCGGATTCCGATCATTGTTGATCGTCTCGAATTTATTATCTGCACCGTGTTTCACCAAGAGCAACGCAATTGTGACGCGTAAATCACCTCGGACCAGGTACATGCGTCATCCATCTGTCGAAAGAATATTCGACGTTCGCGATAAAACTCCCTAAAGGATTATGATAATGCAACCTGTCGCTGCTTTCGTACGTCACCGACTAATTTCAATTGAAAAAACGAATTGCACGATCCCTTTTGGATACATGGAAAATATCTCATGCGGAAAATACTGGCATCCGTTAATTGAAGACTATCAGTTAACGACACGTTGGCTTCTGCGTGGATGATCAACGAATACGTTTAATGAAATGTTGAAAGATCTGGGTACAAATGACATCGATCTTTCAGGCAGTTGTTGTCTAAATCAAAAATATTGCAAATTTTACCATAGTTTATTGGAATAATTAGCACGGGCTGGCAATGTGCCAGAATTTTTGTATCTCATTAAGTAGAAAAAATAGGCCAATAACCGGAATTTCGATCTTTTCCTGTTACTACCACCCTGATTGAGATAGAGGCTTGAATATTGGTACACATATTGATTTCTTTGGATGCCCTATCGAATGATTCATCGCGCGTTCCATTTCGTATAAGGGCATATTTTATACCCTTATCCGACTATACCTTTTATCTTTTTTAGAATAAGTTTCTTTTTAAGCCCTTTGTTCACTATCATATTAGGGCAACAACTACCTTAAGCAACAACTGATGTTGAAGCGCGTTTTGAAATATTCCCTAATAGTGAGTAATTTTAAATACCTGCCAGATATTTTTATAGATAATACATAATTGGAGGCACCCTAAAATTATGCCCAGAAGTTCATAATGATACGTAATGGTGGTACGGTACGAGAGTATGATACAAGTGGATACGCTTCTTTATAGCGTACAGGTAGGTAATTAATTGAGCTTGCCAGCGAAGAAAATGGCACTCTAAATTTTATCGCGAAAAGCAAACCGGTTCGAGATTGGACGTGGGATCTTACGATAGATGTAAAAACCGAAAATTTCGAAGGGTTCTCCACCATTACGCGTTACACCAGAACGTGCCTCTGCCGGAATGCCAATATGACGAATTTCCCTAGGGAGAGACCGAAGGCTTCCAGCAACGGGGTGGCACGGCGTGTCGTGGAGGTAGACGACGAGTCCAAAGCCATTGCGTCGAGCACGATAGAGAGTCGTTATGTCGGTTAATGTTAGCGCACGTTACACGCTGGTGTTCGCTCCGCGTCGCGTCACGTTGTGTCGACGATTCCGACAGTGCACATGTCGAATTGGATGCTGTTGTCCCAGACATTCACTTAATGTCCACCTTTGGGATCAGTCTTCGTAACTCTGCAGCACGCTCGGTGAACGACCTAGAAATGCGTGCGATCATCCCTGTGCAGAGATCTTCATTCGGTAGTTTTCGGTTGGAGACTGTTTCACACGTCCTCCAAGCGAAAGATCGTAATTTCTGGACAGTTAGAATCCATATGTTGTCTTCCATTTCTTAAAAAACTAATTTGAATTTTTCAAAATGAACAAATTAGTATCCAAAGTAAACAAATTACTATCGTAACGTAACGTAACATAACAAATGACGTATCTTCGTCATAAAATAGATTTCGGTTGATTTCCCTGCCCGAAAGGGGTCTGTCTGCTGTTGATGATTATCGATTAGGTAATGAGTGTGTATAGAAATGTTAAAAGTGACTAAACTTCATCGTGAGATTGAAGCTCGCGAAAAATGATGCCGGTATTCCAATTCCGTCAACCGCGAACAAAGCGGTTCCACGACAGGTGATAAAGCTGAACATAGTTGTCGGTTAACTGTTCCTAAAACGGTGTAATCAGCTGTTGGTGGCTATTATTCAACCCCGCCATTGTACACGTAATATTCACGTCCTTTATCGCGGAAGCGAACTATGAATTCATTTAATTCGAGGACCGACGGAATTTACCAATTTATTGCAATACTCGTTGCGTGCGATATTGTAATTCATCCCAGTTGTGATCCGTTGCGAACGTTTACTGAATTCCGGCTCGTTCGGTATTCTTATTAGAACGCCTTGTGAATATTTTGTCCATTACTTTCGTTCGACAAACGAGTGAAACGTTTGATACAAAATTTCACGGGTTACAAGGGCAAACATATTGTTCGAACTTGTCAGTACGGAAATGGACGACAATCGTGGAAAATTGCGCACGGTTACGCTACAATTGATTGGCTATGTGATTCAGGAACGCGCTGACTGTTTGAAAAACGCGACATCGATGAATTTTCGAGGCTGGACAGCGCACGTATAAATTTTCCAAGTGCAGTCCGAAATGTTAAAGCTCGTCGAGAGCCTGCTGGTCAGGGATAGTAGTAGAACATTTAATTCCTGTGGAATATCAATAAATTGCAACAGAATTGTCAGTTAACAATAATTAAAGAAATTGAGAAATGAAAACTTCATTGTTTTCATGATCCCTACCAATTTCAATGTTTTCGAAATCCTTTTCATACATCACTTAGTAAACTAATCCATTTAATTGCTAAAAGAAAAACTTTAGTCGTTTGATACAATTTGTTCAGTGTTTAGAGTGTTGATACAGTTTCATTCTTCATCGTGAAGAGCTCCTATACACGCCATCGCACACGACGAAGTTTTCAGCTTTCAGAGGAAATCGAGTATCGGAATACGGATGAACATACGTATTGCATATTCCTATATTCTGACCAGTTATTTTTACGTTTAGACATTTTATTTTCGGGCATAAAAAGGCTCGAGCAACCATAAATATGCTGCTGAAGGAGGAGTATGTACGTTTGTACTTGCGAAGTCACATACTTTATCAGTCAATCTTCGTTAGTCTTTTGAAGGATGTACTTAAGTAATAATGTAATCGAACGGTTTAAGAACGAATAGATTATGTAGCATATCTGTGAAAACGAAGTTTTCATAGCAAATGGAAATAACTGCTCATTTTGCATCTCACACGTCGATCTATCCTACAGAATCAAAAATAATATAAAGGAGAAATTATTTGCGATACGTACTCTTCCAATTGTACACTTTTAACTTGGCTAACGTAAAAGGATATTTTTACAGTATTGTAATATAGAAAGATTCTAGATTTTACATTAGAGAGAAGATGATAAAAACTTCTAGAAAATTCCTGAATCTGAGTATGTCTTCGTATAACGTTACCGTATTAAATATAAAACTATGTAATTTGATGACACTGTAGGTGCTCTCCGTTTCAAGAAATCGACCCACGTTCACCAAGCCTATCATTTGCGTGGGCATACGATATCTTCTACATATTGATCTTGAGCTACGAGAAGAAACATTACATTCTAGCTGGAATTTTTTACCTCTACGTTTATAAATGAGTTCATATTTTTTTTTTCTTTCTTTGTTCCATCCAGTTTTAAAAAGACAGGTCGATCGTGAAGGCAGTACTGTACATAGAATAGGTCGTGATCTGACTCCCATCCACGACACCGGTGTGAATTAGGTATAAAGTAGTTTCTTTTAAAACGTCAAACGTCTGAAGAACTAATACAGTCTATGGATCAGCATCAGCATAAATTCGTCACTAAAATTTCTCTCACAATCGTACGCAAAATATTTCGGATGCGAACAGCGTTCTCATATTTTCGTCGGTGATCTGCGGAAGTACGTACCGCGAGGGAAAAGGAAAATCAGAGCTTAAGGGGCTTTGGATTAGCGTTTTTACTCCGATGAACAAACTTTCTGAACTACTGCACCCTGAAAGTTCGTAACCACTCGAACCTCACAACTCTGTAGAATTTCGGGACACTAGAAGTTGTAATTCTTCAGGTCTTATCCGCCAGACTTATTTTCAATTATATTAAAGTCTCGAGTGCCCATGAACTGGCAGCTCCTTGAAAACTCATTCATGTTACTATCTTTTGTAAGTAAAATCGTCCGTAGTCCCCGAATCTAGAGTGCCTTGAATGTAGAGTATTGCTCTTGGTTTCATTTACAGACAGTTTATTAATTTACGATTTTTTGCTGTGAGAAAGTATGAACCAATTTAAAAAAATATCATAATGATAAATTCTTTAAGTGATAAATTGCCTATCGTAAGAGTAATAATTAGTGTAATTATTATTGAACCGTTATAACTAGACTGACATTCCTAGTTAGTAGTGCCGAAGTTGAGCGTAAACCGAAAAATGCAAATCTTTGTACGACGTATCACGCAATGATTCAAGAATGAGTTAAAAAGTGGCTGCACGGGCGTTCCGTTGTACCCGCAAATTCCAGCTGAAAATGCACTCAAGACAGAGCCCAGTTAAACGGTGCAAATTAGCATAGTCTGGTTGTAAGCCCAGGTGCAGGATGCATATGCACGAGCTGACTGTCGTACTTTTACCGCCAGAGTAATTTCCGGTAATTCGCAGCTGAAAGAATACTCCGTTAAATAGCCGTAGAATACACGGTGCGCGTGTCATCGATGTTCGCTCGCATTTAGACGCCCCGTTCCGTTTTGCATTTTTTTACCCGTTACATAAGCGTGGAACGATTCTGCGGAACTGATTTTATGTGCCGCTGTAGGAGGGCATGGCGCGACGAAAGTCGTCCTCCCTTTTCCTTTCCCCATTTTGCTCGATTTCATATGCATACTAGCGTACGGTTTATTGCGTGCTGTTCCCCTATAGCAACGGCGCTAATCGTCTCTCGTATTAGCCAATTCCGCCCGACCAATATTCCTTTATCGACTTTTTTCTACGACCGAACGGTTCACTGGGACGGCTGTTTCAATTGATGCTTGTTAGCGTTTCAACGTCCGTTCCAACGCTGTGATTTCTGTCGTCGTACACCAGGTATAATTATTAAAGTTGACCAAGTAACAGAGGTTCAGAAAAATGTATCGATACTGCATCTCAATGAATGTGAATCATTTTCCATGATTCCTATAGTGCGATTAATATTAAAAT